>NC_041395.2:27330045-27630045 GCF_900747795.2 Erpetoichthys calabaricus
TGGTTATCATCTTTTCACTCTTGTAAACTTCTTGTGACTGCTTTGTACTTCAACATTTCAAGTTTCTTACAATCCTTTTTTGGCATTAAAAAAAACCATTTAGACCAGAGTAGCACATGACATCATAGGTAAGAAGATCTTCAAGAAATAATGATAATCGTGTGCTGCCCATACGGTCATAATATGTTTAAGATGCTGGGTCATGGTGGTCTACTCATGTAATGATTGTAAACGCACTGCACATTTTCATTTCATGTTGTACTATTTATCAAGGTATGTTTTTAATTGGTATGACTTGACACAAAGTTAGTCAATCCTAGACTTGTTCACTCCTGGTAAGTGAGATAAAATTGATTGAACACTGACAGATTATACCCTACAAGCTGCTTGGGGAAAAAATACAAATCATTAAGCTGATATAAGGTAGCATCATCCCATATACTGACACACAAATACAGGGATTTTCAATAATTAATTATCTGGAACCTGTTATTTTTATTTTGAAGATAATAGAATTGAGTTTTTCACATTTTGAGCTCACTCTACCTGTCTGTCTGTCTGAATCTGTTCATTATGCTACAGTGTATCTATTCATTCTGTAAACACAATCATTTACTATGAGTGTCAACATTTTAAAAAAAAAAACATTGTACATAGATATAGAGAAATTTATAAACCAAGAGGTAATAGCACTTTCTGAATTAAAAAGCAATGTTCACCTATAATCTGTTTTGCAGTTTTCAATTCCTGTCTCTGCAGGGTCTACTGTACCAGTCTACTGTAGACTCTGTAAACAGCTCAGTTCCTGTCTTGTATTCAGTATTGCTGATCCTTTATTGGATTAAATGAGTTTCATAATGGATGAGACTTATTGTACTCAGTTAATTGCAATTAACTCTCTTTGATTAATCGTATTCTTTCATTTCTTTTTGTATAGATTTGATAGTTGTGGTCGCTTCAATCATGGTGTTGTGTATAGGCTATAATGGACAAGTCTTTGCAACGTCAGCCATCAGGTAATAGTACCAAATCCTGTTATTTTAATGATCCACCACTGGGGCTTTTAAGTGCCTGATAATATTCATGAAAACCTTTTTTCTGTTCGGACTCTCTTTTCAAACTGAATCTTTCTGAACCAGTCCAAAATTTGTGTTGTAATCGTATAGAGGGCAAGTTATCAAGCTAGTAGAACAACTTAGTCTTTTTCTCTCTTGTGAATGGGATTTACTAAAGTAACCAATAACAGACCCAATGTCATCAAAATTATGGAAACTACTTTGAATAAGAGTTCAGTACTTAATGTGGAGGCAGAATCTGAGAATTCAGTTGGAATAGGTCAAATTGAGCAAGAACTCTTACAGGTAGACATTTTTTGAATTTTGTTGGGAAATGCTTTATCTAATTATTAATTTTACTCAATGTAAGAAACTTTACTATTAAAAAGGGCGCACAATTACTGAAATTCCTTCCTTTCTTTCTTCAGGGGGATCCGGTTTCTGCAGATCCTTCGTATGCTGCATGTTGACAGGCAGGGAGGAACCTGGAGGCTGCTGGGATCTGTGGTTTTCATTCATCGGCAGGTGGGCCTAAAGCAGGTCTTCTCAATGACAGAGCAAGAGTGGGCACCTGCTTTGTGGTTTCAAGCTTTATTTTTCTGAAGGGTTTACTGCTTTAAATTGAAAGAAGACCAAATCTCTAATTGGCATGATGTGTTGCTCTTCCACAATCTGCTCTTAAGATGACTTGCTTTTCTTTTCAATGCTCAGTGATTTGAAATCATCTGGTTTGAAGTTTAAAATGCATTTGCTTTCATTATTTTACCTTTGGATAACATGAAGTCACTAGAAAAACATAATAAATTGATTGGATTTATTGTGTTTATTGTAATTTTTTTCATGTTTTATGATTAGTAATTTACTCTTAGTGCCTTATAATTGTAAATGTACAAACATCATGAGCCTGTACTCGGTGAAGAGTGCTATAAAAATAATTGGACAAAAGTACATCATCCATTATTGGAACTTCACTGGCCAATTATTCTTCAAACCTCTTATACAATATAAACACACTAGCCATGTGCGCCCAACTACGTTGCGCGTGTTAAAGTTGTCTGTGAAGGGCTCCCTGTTTAAACGCGGTTGCCAGTCGTGAACTGGGCCCTTCGTCGCACAGCATTATGATTTTTTGTAAGGGAAACAAAATTACAAAAGAAAACCCTTGGATACTGATTCAATAGGAACGGCCTACTCGGAATCACTGTCCGAATAGTAATTATGTGGTGGTGTAGGAGCATTTCTGCTTCTCTCCATTCACAGTCCGTCTCGTTTTCACGACGCTGTCGTTTCCTCTCACGATCTCTTCTCAACCTTTCTCCAATCTCGCAGGTTGCTTTGTGGCAATCCAAAGAGTAAGGCAATATACACGGAGCAATGGTTATAAAAGGGGGACACATAGGTACCCAGGCTCTTTAAAGCATAAATAGGGATCACTTCACTGACATGTGAGCAAACCACGGTACAATGCAATACCTATGTTTTAGCTGTCTCTCTACTGCCATCTAGTGCTGCTTCTTCTAATTCATTCACGGACAAACAAAGATCAAGATCCAAATGAAGATTATATATAGAGATGTTGCATAAATAACACTTCGGTGGCACAGTTATAGTCCTGGATTCATATGTCAGCCCAGGCAGTAACTGGACTTGTCCATTGTCTCCACAGCTATGCTTGGTTTTTTTTCTGTATTCTGGTTCACATAACCTTCAGAATTATATTTTTATTAATTTACAACTCTATTCTGACTCCTTATGCATTAGGATAGACTGGGATAGAGTGGCAACTCATTAGGGAACTAGCTGTGCTACCCGTCTTAACATGGGTTGAAATAGTGCTGGGAGGTATACCGGTTCATACCAAAAACCGTTTTTTATTTTTGTTATGATATGTATTTTTCTTATACTGCGACACCGGTTTAAATAGCCTAAACAACGTTCGGAACGTAACACAGTGGGAAACTGTTTAAGGGGGAACCTTTTTCACTGCTACACTGCTAAACACGCATGCAACGGAGTACATGTGTTAGTGGAGGTATTGAGCGGTGAAAATTGGCAGAGAACATTCTGAAACTGAAGCTGTAGCAGACGATAAAGTTGAACATATGACACAGAAGAACTTTTGCCGAAAAAAGGAGCCGTGTCTGTTATCGGGAGACAGCAACTATTTACTGCAAATGCTGTCGAGTTAAAGTTGTCAACACGAGCAATTTGCTGCACCACCTTAGCCGCAAACATGCTTTGGTGTCCCATGAATATATGGAACTAAGATTGGCACCCTCCATGTCCTCAGGTAAAACTGAAAAGCTAGAGGACACTCAAGTCAGACGTCACTTGTAGACATGTTTGCTAGAGGTACTGCCTACAACAAAAAAAGCAAGCAGTGGATCGAGATAACCAGCGCCATTACAATCCATATAGCTAATGGTTCAGTGGACAGAGATTATAAACATTAACAGAAAGTGTAGTTGGTTTACAAAACATATTTGCTATTTATTCCTTTTTTAAGACATGTTCGGTGCAATACAACTTTTGACAAGCACCGCTGGATATTTTACTAAGTCTAAATGCGTCTTTGGATTGTTGAAAATATGTTGTCAAAATTATAGTTTAAGTTGTTTGCAAAATTTGTTCAATAAAAAGGTTCTATATTTTGACTGCAACTGTCATGCAATGTGATTAGTCCACCCTCTTGAAAACTATCAGTTTATGGGGCCATGCAAACCTGTATTAATACTTGTGTGCACATTTAAAATGTTTTTTTGTACAATGTACAATTCTCATGACAGTGGAAGAGGTTATTCTTAGCCAGTCTACTGCAGTAACTGCAGTGTAAAATGTGGTTAATATCCACTCATGCTTGGGAAAAAAATACAGCTGAATACCATGAAAGTGGTATAATTTTGAAAAATACTGTAGAGAAAAGCCAAGCAAAATGACACCTTTTATTGGCTAACTAGAAAGATTACAATATGCAAGCTTTCGAGTTACATCTTGCCTGAAGAAGGGGCCTGAGTTGCCTCGAAAGCTTGCATATTGTAATCTTTCTAGTTAGCCAATAAAAGGTGTCATTTTGCTTGGCTTTTCTCTACATTCATAATGGCTAACACGGTACAGCACCCTAGTACTACGAAAAATACTGTGATATAGAATTTTGGTCATATCGCCCAGCACTAGGTTGAAATCTAAGTAATCAATGTAAACCTTATTTTTTTATTTGAAATGTGGGTTGTCTTTTTGGTCTAGTATAATAATACGCACCTGATCCCTTTCCCTTGTGGTGGTCTTTTCGTCTTTGAAGAGAGTTGTCCACTTTCAGTGCTTGGTTTTGCTGTCACTCATCGAGCCGACCGATGTTACACTGAAACTATTTTGCTGAGGTCGCTACTGTCTTGACCTGATTTACCAACTCTAGAGTACTCGTGTGGGTGCTTCGGTTCCTTGATGCTTGTGTCAATTTATCGTTATTTTCCCTCATCCATTACTCACCACGAAAAGTTATCAGTCATTAGCATTAAAGTTATAAATCCTGTTCATATGGCTTGAGTGGGTGCAAGAAAGTTGCTACCACACTGCTGTTGCTAGTGTATAATGTCAAATAACAGAATAGGCCACAGAGAGTCATCTGAGCTCTATGTGTGGATAACTTCTCGAGGCATATGTTCAGAATTACTATTGTTATAAATTTGTTTTGCTGTGACACCATTTTGTTTATGAATGGTTTCCACCATTTTGAGTAACTGTTTATAGGATGTATGTCCTGATTACTTGGGTATAGAAAAAGCCACCACCTCATGTTTATTGACATTTGAGAGTGCTGTTAAGTTCATTATGTTTGGCTTTGTGATTTACAATTGATGATTATATCAATAATTTTGTCTGAGTCTGCCTAACATTTTGGTTTTGCACCTGATTTTCTTGATCTTCTGGTTTTGACTTTGTTTCTTTTAAGATTTCGGTCAGTCTCCTGTTTCCTTTATGCAAGTTTATTTTTGTAGTAGGGAACTTTAGATTTAAAAAAGTAGATGAGCTTTGCCTGTGCTGCAACCCAGCTGAACTGCTAGCTTTTCGGTCCATTAATTAAAGTAATTTTTTTTCTTCTGCCTTTTTTCTCTGCAGAAGAACAGATGTACATTTTTATTAAAATATTAAAATAGTTCTCTGATTGTATCATTTATTAGTCCTCATGTATACTGTACATACATTTGTGTATCTATTTGTGTATATACAGTATGCAGACTTGCTATAAACTATATCTTTAGTTATTAACAGAGAGTCAAAGGTGTACGGTGAATATAAATCTGCGTTTTAGGCTGTATTTCTGTATTCTTTGTGTTTCCAAACTTCTGAATGTTTGACATCTTCTGCCCCAAAAAAGCCACAGTTCTTTAGATATTAACAAATTTATCACCCACCTGGATGATGCGGTAGTAGCTCACCACACATTAGCTGTTAAGCAATGAAGGAGTAAGAGAGATAGCCAATTAGATATGTGGGGTGATTAGGGGGGCAGAATGACTAGGCGAAGGCAAGCAATTTAGCCAGGACATTGGGATACACTTAGGAAGAATGCCCAGCGATCTTTTATGACCACAGAGTCAGGACTTCAGTTTTACTTTTAATCTGAATAATGGCACCATTTTTACAGAACATTGTCTCTGGCACTTCACTGGGGCATTTTGGTCCTCATGCAGACCACAGAGTAAGCGCCCCTGATGGCCTCACCAACACCTTTTCCAGCCATAATGCAAACTTTTCCTGGTTGGTCTCCCATCCAAATACTAGCCAGATCTGAACATGCTTAGTTTTACTTGTTCTTTTCCATCACAGTTTAGGAATGATCTTTACATGAACTCCTTCTGCAAAAATCACAATGTGATCATGTTTTTAACATGTTATGGCACTAACTTTAAATGAATATCTTTTATTTTTACCTAGGAGCTGATAACAACTCTCTACATTGGCTTTCTTGGTCTTATATTCTCCTCCTATTTTGTCTACTTGGCTGAAAAGGATGCCATAGATTCCAACGGAGGCAATGAGTTTGGAAGCTATGCTGATGCCTTATGGTGGGGTGTGGTAAGGATCACTATTATTAGATTTGCCTGGTTATTTCACTGTATTGATTGTTTTATGTACATAAAATTTGATTGATTGGCTCATTCACATAGTAACCAGAATACTTTTCTGTGACTTAGTCTTCTTGGGAAAACAAAATAATATCCAATCAGGAAGGCCAGTTGTATCAGAATTGGTCCCAGACTCACTTGAGGCAGTGGCAGAAATGGAAACATTTGAGGACATTATACGTAATATTACCCATCCTGTCTGTGTGTGTATACAATTTCACATGGGTTTTCAAATACACAAAATGTAGTGGCCGAACTGTGTGCTTCCACATTGGAAAAACTATAAGCATCATGTTTTTCAAAATCAACATGAACTATTGTGCACAGAGAATCTGAATTGTGCCTTAGCATTGGGTTTACCATACCAAACCAGTTTCCAAATAAACTAATTGGACTTAATTAATTAACATTGATTGTTTGAGCCTTTACAGAAGGGAAGTCAGCCATAGCTAAAGCTTTTTAGATCAAGTTTTTATTAATGCAAACACAGTGTAACATTAAGAAATACGGAAAGAAACACAACCATAAAGAAAAAACAACCTGACCCATCCCATGTCTACCTGAGCCAAGGGAGAAATACTGTAGGATAACCATTAACAGAAGAAAAGGAGTGAAGAGAAACTATGATTGTACCATGTAGTGCATGTGGGCAATCTCTATTCTGCTTTCAGTTGGGATTTTATAAAGAGATCTGTACAATTTATGAATGATGCTCAAAAATCGGCCAAATTCTACATTAAATAACTTGCAAATTTTCTGTTGTGGTTCAGACACGATGATAGACTATCTTTCAAAAAATAACTTAAATATGCTTACTGCAATAAACCAAATAATACAATTTATTCACAACTTACGTATAATGGAAGATGGATATATGTAAGTATATAAAGATATACATGTATAGATATGTGGACAAAGGACAACAGCAAACAACACAAAACATAAATTTATGCTAGCTTAGCTGAACTTTCTCTCCTATAGTAAAAGGCACACAGCATATGAATTCTGATCTGTTAATTCACATGGTCAGGATGTTCTTTAGCTAGTTATGAAATCTCTAGTATCTACACCCCGATAGTAGTGTGTTGTGTTCATAGCTAGTCCTCATTGGGACTTTCTGTGTCTATGTGAGAGATGCTGCTCGACCTTTCCTACTGAATTTAGAAATTGAAACTTATAACAGCTAAACACTTTTCCATCATAAAGGTCATTACTTTTCAGATATGGAGATAGCAATAACCAGAATGCATTAGCTGGCTTTATCCAAACTACTAAGTATCAGTAAATTGTTCTTGGAATCACTTGGTGCACTTGTGGTGTGGTATAGGCAATGCTTTTTTCCTTCTAGGTTTTCTTTCTTTGGCATGTGAAAAAAGGTTAAATGCACTTTTATTCCCTTGATTCAGAAGCACTTCACCTTCTGCGCCTTGGTCACACCTTCTGATTGTGGGCAGAACTGCAAATTTCTCTTTGAGGTTTTACACACAATGTGTGCTCATCTTGCTAGCATTAGAGTTTTCATTTGCTGGGTCGTTGTTGATAGCAAACGTCTGTCTTTAGTAAGACGAACGTGTGACCTGTACGTAAGATTCCCCTCTTACGTGTGCAACTTGCTTTACTTTAGCAAGGTCTGGACTTGTTGCACCCTCATTTAAAGATTTGTCTGTATTATAGTTAATTCTTTCAGTCCAGCACCAGGTTACCTTTCGGAGTAAAAGGGATAACTCCTATCTTTGTTACAGCCACACTCTAGGTAACTCTATGTCTGGTATGTGCAGAAGTTACAGCTAGGCTGAGATTATTGAGCATTTAGAGAGAGCACAGCTCTGGTGATTGCTATGGATTTTAAAAGATGGGTTAGACCTTTTGCCACTCGTTTCTTCAAATGATGGGAGACTACCCAGTTCATCAGGACCTTTTCATTATTTCTCCTAATGCTGCTTTCAGACAGTGTTAAAAGTTTTAAAGGTGGCTGCTTTTATATACTTAGCATATGAGGGAAGACCACCTACTCAATCAAGCCATTTTTGTTGTTTCCCCTGATGTCAAGCAGTGTTAAAAGCTGTCAAGGTGGCTGCTTTTGATATCTTATCTTAGTGTATGAGAAACTGGTTGCTTACGTGGATTTGTGGATTGAATTTGTGTTACTAAAGTCTTTGCAGTGCTCATATGAACATTTCTCATGTTGCTTTTGTCTTCCTTTACTTTCCAGGTCACTGTAACAACTATTGGCTATGGAGACAAGGTACCTCAGACATGGATAGGGAAGACCATCGCCTCCTGTTTCTCAGTGTTTGCCATATCATTCTTTGCTCTACCAGCGGTGAGTTTCCATTTCTTTCATTGATGAATCAATTCTCTCAGCCAACTATGGAACAATAATTAATTAAAATTCTTGAAGGGGTTTCTTTATTATAGCAGAATTTATATGTGCTTTTCCTTTATTCTCATATGAGATCAACACAGACACAAATTCAAGCAGTTGTCCCACGTATACTTAGCAAAAAGATGGCATAGAAAGTGTGGAGTCCTTCGTCTGTCTCAATATGGATAACAGAATCTTTATTCAAAAGATCAAGCTTGTATGCCTGTCACAGCTGGAACTAAACTAGAATTTCTGGAAGTCATACGTATGCTAGATTCTATTGTGTGATTTTTGCTATGTGTTCAACAATAGCAAGTTTTGTTTTAGTTTTGTGACATACTTCTGAGGTAAGAATAGGGAAAGTATTTCATAAGTTCACACTTTTTGGACATCACAAGCCACAATTCAAACACTATGAGGGTGATGTCTGTCTTTTTGTGTGTTTCTATTCGTGTGTCAGGATTTGAGACTGTGGACACTGTGACTCAAAAAAAAAAAAAAAAAACAAAAAGCGGAGACAAAGTAAGTGCTAGCGGATTTCAACATAGGTGAATTCTATGTAAACTGTTACCAAAACCAGAGCACTAATCATACTTGGTGTCTAATAGGGAATTAGTAGTATTTTGCTGCCAGAAACGTGCAATTAAAAAACCATTATATGTATAGTCACAATCTCAGATATTGAAGAAGTTATGACTCCAGTTTATAAAGCATGACACCAGTGATATCACTGGTGCACAATCCCTGGTATTACATGCCTAGCAACAAAGTGGTGGTGCCAGCAAAGAAAACTAAAATGACATTGTGGCAAAGTGAAAACATAACAAACTACAGTAATGACGTGAAATACCATCTGTAAAAACCAGAACAAAATATATAACTGACCATTTCAAACCTAAAGAAAACATTTTTCAAAACAGAAATACCTTTTTAAAGTGCATAAATTATAATAAGTTCTTAGCATTGTTAAATGCTGCAGGTTTTTTGATTTTGAGCAACATTTCCCTAGAAGTAGATATTGCTCTACAAAGATTACAAAATATATTGTAGTAATATGCAGTAGATTCAGAAAGTACTCAGACCCCTTCACTTTCTGCACACTTTATTGTGGTGTAGAGTTCATTTTAAATTGATAAATTTGCTGTTTTTGTCTATCAATATACATTAAATAACTCATAATTACAAGTGAACACATGTCTTTGGAAAAGTCTGCAAATTTGTTAAAAATCAAAAACATCCATCCATCCATTTTCCATCCATCCATCCATCCATTATCCAACCCGCTGAATCCAAACACAGGGTCACGGGGGTCTGCTGGAGCCAATCCCAGCCAACACAGGGCACAAGGCAGGAACCAATCCTGGGCAGGGTGCCAACCCACCGCAGGACACACACAAACACACCCACACACCAAGCACACACTAGGGCCAATTTAGAATCGCCAATCCACCTAACCTGCATGTCTTTGGACTGTGGGAGGAAACCGGAGCGCCCGGAGGAAACCCACGCAGACACGGGGAGAACATGCAAACTCCACACAGGGAGGACCCGGGAAGCGAACCCAGGTCCCCAGATCTCAATCAAAAACATAAATATCTTACTTCCAGCAGTATTCAGATCTTTAATTGATTTCTTTGTTGATGCCCGTTTGACTGTTAAAGCTTTGGGTCTTCTTTGTTAACACTAGAATCCCTGAAGCCTAAGAAAAAACTTGTAATCTCAGGCCACCTTAAATTCCTTCACACCTCTCAATTAGCATATAAATGTTTTTTATATAAAGATCATCACAAAACATAATCACAAACAAAACTTTACATGATACCTTGGCGAGCTCTGTAAGCCCTGTTGTTTCGTTGAAGGACATGCATGTGGCAGATTGACTGGCAGGATGATGCCCAACCTGTTGCTGCATCCAAACAGTGCCATCTTTCGATTTTATGCCCGGTGCAGCTGCGTTGTTCTTATACGTGAGTGGATTTTTTTTTCTGGGAGGGTTTCTGTTCTCTTTTTCCAATGTAGAACCCTCATCCTCATCTGAGTTCACCTCTGTTATAGCACGTCTTTATTTGAAAACAGCAGCAGTGTCAGATCAGGGGGAGTGTGAACGTGACTGAGAGAATAAAACTGAATAAAAAATTAAAAAAAACCGCAAACCTTTACAAGTACTATACATTTACACTCACTGTTACTGACTCAAATCACATGTATGTTTTTATTGTATAATAGTAACAATAAGAGCAGCTCACTACTCAAAATGTTTATTTTGGTACCGGCAAGGCTTGAACCCGCAACCTCTTGATTATGAGTCATCAGTTCTTACCGCTGTACTACCAAAGCAGTCATGACAGGGAAGTACAATAACCCGATTTCTTTTTCTTTGGTTATGGTCTTGAATAATAGTGCACTTGTTCTATTATATTTGTACCTTTTGTGAAAGTGCTTACTTGATATTTGGACTTCATGTCAAAATGTTGTCTTTAGTACTAAAACATGAAAAAGTTTGTCTTTTAGGTGTGCATTTCCTGTCATCCTACACTTACATAGATCTTTGTAGACACGGAACACACACGGAAGTGTTCCAAGTAACAATATATTATTTACCCAATACAGCTCCCAGTACCTCACTCCCAGATAAACAAGGCTTGAGCTGAGAGAGCTTTTTGCCCTTCCTGCAGTGGTGGAGGGATGGGATAGCAGGCTGCTTGTGCTAATCGAAACATTTGCAAAACAAAAAACGCTAATGGAGAGGTGCAAAGGAATTTAAGGTGGGCCGCAATTACAAGTTTTTTCGTAGGCTTCAGGGATTCTACTGTTAAGTCGCTTATAAGTTTTGCACACCTGGATATGGGCAGTTTATCACACTCTTCCTGGTTGATCCTCTCAATTCTCCATTAGATTGGATGGGAAGAGTCAGTATATTTTCATCTTTAGGTCTATCCACAGAGATTAGATGGGGTTAAAGTCCTGGATTTGGCTGGACCACTCAATGATAGTCAGAGGCTTGTCCTGAAGATACTCTAATGTTGTCTTGGCCGTATGCATTGAGTCGTCGCTCCAGTTTGAAGCCAAGTACACTCTGGAGCAGGTTTTCTTCAATTACCTCTGTAATTGGCTGTTTTCATCATTGTAGATGTTTCTTTACAGTATTGTACTTTATAAGTCACAGTGGAAAAAGCTGTTAGCCATGTTAAAAAAAATACTGTTTGAGCATCCCTAAGTATTTTGGAATTTAACACACCTAAAGGATGCATGACATACAATTAGTCTCTACATTTTTAATTACCCTGCAGACCTTATGAGTAACATTCACCTTTCATCTTGCTTTGGGGAATAAATGTCACCTACTGTTTTGTCTTTTTTTTTTTTTTCTTTCTTCAGGGAATTCTTGGGTCAGGGTTTGCTTTAAAGGTCCAGCAAAAACAGCGGCAGAAACACTTCAACAGGCAGATTCCCGCAGCTGCATCACTAATACAGGTAAGGTGTGGGCACTACTTTGATCCTTTAGTCTGGGCAGCTACTAGTTTTGAATCACGCCTCCTCACAAAATGGATGAAATAGTCTCATTATATTATGATTCTAGAGTTGGACACTGACATATATAGAGTCCTCAGTATTGGATGTGGTCCTGGACAGTCTTGACTGTATGATGTTAGGCTGTCCAATGAAGGATACATTTTTATCTGGTTTATGCCATTTAGTACAGGCTGGCTAAAAGGACAGTAATCCACCAAATATTATTTAAGCATCTTTTTCTCCTTAGCAAATATAGCAAAACCGTACCAGTCACTGTAAAGCAATTTGTTACACTAAAACAGGAAACACTCAACCATTTCTGAACCTGTTCATTTCTAAATTTATTTTGATCCAGGCCGTGTATAGAAGCAATTAAGAAAGGATGCTAGCCTATATGCCTAACATCATGTGTATAGTACTAGACAAAATGGTTACTGTTAAGCTACTGTATATAACGCATTGATGAAGCTGTGCATATTTGGTCTTAACATAACAAAATAAGACACAGAAGCATTCGAGAAATGTCCAGAGAAGAGCGACAAGGAGCCAAACCTTTTAAATTTTAGCAAACCATGATTTGGATGTATCATGATTAAAGTGTTTAAAATTATAAAGGTTATTAGTACAGTGGATCCAGGTTGTTACTTTAAAATAAATTCTTCAACAAGAACACATGGATACAGTTAGAAACTCATCAACAGCAAATTTCACACAACTGTTAAAAAAAAGATTTTATCATGCAGTTAACTATAGACATATGGAATAAAGTGGTGTGGTGGAAAGCAGGACTATGGGAACCTTCATATCTTGACTAGATTTCATTTATTAGAAATTAAGTGATTAGGATTGGTGAGTTTATGGGGCTAGAAGGCCTGTTCTTATCAAAATTCTTCTACTGTTTTACTGTGGAAGTAGAGTCTATCTCAGTAACACCAGGTGCAAGTCATAAATCAACTTGGAACTAATTACCACTTGGCTCCAGGACACTCTCAAATCCACATATATACTAATTGGTATTAGGCTGATTCGGAGTCCTGAGCTGGGCATTGGGAGCTGATAGTGTTGCACCAACCATTACTATGGTGCCATTTCTATACTTGGTTTGTGACACCATGGCAGCCACTTTATTTAAAATTGAGCCTCTGATAATTTTTCTGAATTTTATCTAAATGAATAGAAGATCTATTTTGCAAGAGATATTATGTCTTGAGTGGACTACTTAATTTAAGATAATCTCTGGTATTTGACTGTTTAGTGATTTCTTAAAGCTAAGACCCATGAGTTTAATATTTAGTGTACGGATTCTTGCTTCAGTCTGCCTTGCCTCCTTATAAAAGTCAATGAAATGATCTAAGATGTCTCGTTAAATAAGTCTGTGATCACTTAATTTCATGGACAGATCTAACTAGTTATAACGTTTGCAAGTGCAGAGCAAATGGAAATCACTATCCAGAATTAAGAGCGCCATGACTTTGTAATTCTGATAAAAGTGACTAGAATACCATTGATGTAGTATGAGGTTCTCACCAGGATTTGGTCCCTGGCTTTCGTAGTCTTTGTTTTCTTTTTCTTTATATTTTTTTTGTTTGTTTATGACATGGCCTATGTTAATTAATCTTTTTAATGATGAATTACTTTTAATGAATTCTATTATTTTTATTAATTGTTTTTCAGTTTTCTTTCTTTTATTTCTTAATTGTTTTAAGTTAGTCTGTCTGTTGCCTTCATCTCATTTGGGAGAGGAGCCTCCTAATATTGTTGGTGGCACTCCCATTTCTTACCTCCCACCTCTCTCTTTCACACTCTGTTAGATTCTATAAGCGGGCTGTTCACTCTCACATGCCTCTTGACTCTGCACTCAAAGAACTATTGCCAGGGAATGCCTTTTAAAAGCTTTTCCTGAGTTTAGCGCTAGGGTCACTAATGTTGTCTGCAGGTACTGGGATCCCAGTCATTCCTGCACCCCCACATTTGAGCCCCACTTCATAAATAAATAAAGGCCAGACATTTGTGATAGTGTCAGTATTGACTGGCTTACCGAATGTACAACAGGTTCCAGTGTTTTCCCCTAAGGAACCCCACTTCACCTGACTTCATAACTGCCTCCAATGACCACTTTTGTACTTTAGTGGTTGTGATGAGATCTGTTAGGACCATGGTGATGTGTGGTTTTATCAAAACTCTGCGGCTCAAGCTCCACGGGTGTGTTTGTGTTCATGCAGCCCCAAAATGTTAATGGGGAGATTGGGGCTGAATGCAATTGCATGTGAGGGCACGTTTCGTTCCAGTTTCCTCACTGACTCTCATTGGGTTGAAATTAGTGCACTGTACCCACAAAGATATAAGGGTGAGAGCCTTAGTGAAAAGATGGTTAAGAAGACCATGAAATGAAAAGAGTGGAAAAGAAGACCTATTCGGAGTGTTCTGAGGAGAGTGCGATAGTACCAAGGCAAGCTGTCTGTGACCTAGCTAGGGAGTGAGCAATCAGCATGCAAAGGGTGGATCGCTGTCCACTGATCAATTTGAAGGTAGCGTTGCTGATTGGAAAGTTCCTCCTAGGGGATCCAATAGACACCAGGAGAGCATGGCTATAAGTGTCATGGCAAAACTAAATTCAAATCAACCCCCAACCATGAGAAAGAGAGGAAGGCCAACAACCAGAGCAAAACATTTGAGAGTAGTAAAGAGAAAGGAGCCTTTTCCCCTTTCCATTTTTCATCCTCTTCATAGCTGTCCTTACTTTCTCCTTACTAATCCGTTGCACTTCCTGATTCACTTATCTCCACATCATCCAACCTCTTCTCTTTCTCTTTTGGCCTCTCAAAGTACTCTTTCCATCTGCACAACACACTTTCCTCACTCGTGAGTAGGTTTCCATCTTTATCCTTTATTACCCCAACCCGCTGCACATCTTTCCCAGCTTGGCCTCTCTATCTAGCCAATTGACACAGGTCCCTTTCTCCCTCCTTAGCGTCCAGCCTCTCATACAACTCATCATATGCCTTTTGTTTAGCCTTCGCCACCTCTTTCTTCACCTTGCGCCTTATCTCCTTGTACTCTTGTCTACTTTCTGCATCTCTCTGACTGTCCCACTTCTACTTTGCCATCCTCTTCTTCTGTATACTCTCCTGTACTTCCCCATTCCACCACCAGTTTTCCTTGTCCTCCTTCCTCTTTCCAGATGTCATGCCAAGCACTCTTCTTGCTGTCACCCTTACTACATCTGCTGTAGTTTCCCAACTGTCTGGTAACTCTTCACTACCACCCAGTGCCTGTCTCACCATCTCCCTAAACTCAACCTTGCAGTCTTCCTTTTTCAACTTCCACCATTTGATCCTTGGCTCTACCCTCACTCTTTTCCTCTTCCTGGCCATCGGACCTTACTCCTTTTCTATGTTAACTAATGTTGTCTTATTTTAATTTCTTATTTTGTCTTTTATTTTTCTTTTCTTCATTATGTAAAGCACTTTGAGATACTTTTTGTATGAAAATGTGCTATATAAATAAATGTTGTTGTTGTTCTTGATCTCCAACGTCATCCTACAGACCACCATCCTATGCTGCTTAACTACACTTTCCCCTGCTACCACTTTGCAGTCTTCAATCTCCTTCAGATTGACTCTTTTACATAGGATGTAATCTACCTGAGTGCATTTTCCTCCACTCTTTTATGTAACCCTATGTTCCTCCCTCTTCTTAAAATACGTATTCACCACAGCCATGTCCATCCTTTTGACAAAATACACTATCATCTGACATTCTTTATTCCTCTCCTTGACACCATACCTACCCAACGCCTCCTTGTCTCCTCTGTTCCCTTCATCAACATGTCCATTGAAATCCGCTCCTATCATCACTTTCTGTCCCTTGGGTACACTGTTTATCACTTCATCTAACTCAGTACAAAAATCTTCTTTCTCAATTATCGCACACCCAACTTGCGGGGCATATGCACTAACAACATTCATCATCACACCTCCAATTTCCCGCTTCATAATCACTACTCTGTCTGACACTCTTTTAATAATAATAATAATAATAATAATAATAATAATTAATAATAATTCATTACATTTATATAGCGCTTTTCTCAGTACTCAAAGCGCTATCTCACCTCCAAAACACTTTTAACATGCTGTTCCTTCAGAATAACTCCTACCCCATTTCTCCTCCCATCCACACCATGGCAGAACAATTTGAATCCACCTCCAATCCACCTGGCCTTACTCCCCTTCCATTTAGTCTCTTGCACACACAATATATCTTCCTTTCTTCTCTCCATCATATCTGCTAAGTCTCTCCCCTTACCAGTCATACTGCCAACATTTAAAGTTCCTACCCTCAGTTCTACTCTTTTTACCTTCCTCCTCTGCTCCTGCCTCCGGACACGTCTCCCCCCTTCTTCTTCTCCTTCTTCGGCCAACAGTAGCCCAATTTCCGCCAGCATCCTGTTGGCTAACAGTACTGGTGGTGGTCAATGTTAACCCGGTACTCGACCGATCCGGTATGGAAATTTGTATTGTTGTCCGCATATTGATTTGGCAAAATTTTACACTTGGGACCGGCACAAAGAAACACACTGGTTTGTGCATCCCCTGTGGCTGGGTTAGTCTTTGCATATAAATATATATGTATTTATTTACAGTATGTATGTAAGTGTGTGTGTGTGTGTACTGTACATTATGTATGCATGTGTGTATATTTATAGTTACACATACATTCAAAACATTAGTTCAGTTCATATTTATTTTTATTTGTACAAAGTACAATGAAGCTTGTATGAACTCTTCATCTTTTCACCATACTGCCACTTGATGGGCATCTCACTTTATTGGTGGTATGGGGTTATCATAACTCCACCCACGACAGCTGCTGTAAGCAGACAAGTGAGCGTGAAAGCCATCCATACCTCGAGAAAATACATAGGACCAATAACTGGTAAAAAAGCATGCCTCTGAGACATGAAAATGCTAGCTGTTTTAAAGTGGAAGTAGTCGGTAGTTTTTTTTTTTTTTTGCAATTTATAAAATATGCTTCATTTTTGAATGCATGTGATAACCTAATGTATACTATGATTGTGAAGAAATAATTTTGAATTGAGACTCGCCATACTTACCCTTTGAGGCAGAAATACAAGATGTTATTCCCTCCCTAAATGTAGTCCTTCTACAAACTGAATGTATATATTACCTGGAGGAACCTGAAAAGCTTACTATTCATGAAATCACCAAAGTCTGGTGTGCTGGTCAGACACCTAATTTATAAACGTTTGCATGAATTTGAGTATGAACATATGCATACACCAAAATAATAGGAAAATGCATATGCCAAAAAAAAAGTTGGATTTATAAAACCTGGCATATGCACATTTGAACTGAATTTAGATCACAATCATCTTGTAAATGTGCATACATGAATGCACCTCTAAGCCTGCTTGTTTGCCACCCTGAAACAACCATATATAGATTTTGCTACTTAATCTAATATACGGTTTATGCAATTACGATGCTGCAGACCTTCAATGGCTGGTAGAACAGCCTGTCACCTGACGCGTTGAGACACTGCCACCTGCATTTGAGGAGTCCTATGGTGTGCTCCACACTAAATATACAAGAGCATGTGCAGCATTATAGCACCTCTCCTCTGTGCTCTGGGGGTCAGGAAAAAGCTCCAGTGTCTGAGTGGGTAGCCACTATCACCTGACACATGAAATGATGTGATGGTTGTTACAATAAATGCTATAAGCATATGAAAAACTGAATGTTCAGTCAGTTACCTTCTGAGCATGCATGTACTGTACCATCAGGAAGTTGTCTTCCAATGCTACTTTGCCTCAAAAAAAAAAAATAAAAGAATCATGGAGCGACCCATGCCATGGAAACACATTTGTCAGTCTCATCTTGGCATTACAGATGACTTGTGCATTAATGGAATGAAACTGCTTACAGTTAGCAAAAGCAATTTTAGTTAGGTGCCCCTTATTGCAATATGACTGCCGTCAATTGTTCCATTTACATTAGAAGAACCAGATACTGCTACAGAATGCCTTTTTATGTTGACATTTTTTTTCTGTTGGGCAAAACGTTTTGTATGTACACCAAGACCATCCAGAATCTGGAAGTAGCACATTGTCAGTCAGTTTAATGGCTTCCAACACGGCGAACATGATGGGGTGAAGTTTGGCCTGAGATATTTCTGACCTGAGGTTGCTGATATAAACTGACCAAAAATATAAAAAAGTTCTTCAGTGCCAATACACAGCATTGCCTTTCTTAAAAGGGAACTAAAACAGAGTCGGTACATCACAGTCATTGCTTTAAAGGTTTATTATAATAGACATTGACCTGATAAACATTAAAGAGGTCAGTCCCAGTTTCTCTGAAATGCTACATATGGAAAAGTCAGAGTTGCCCTAAGTTAAACCCAAGCTGTCCCATCAAATTTTCTGTTCTAAATCCTGACTTTTGTGTGGAAAGTTGTGTACACATATTTCAAGCTTCTTTTTATGTGTGTTCAAATTTAATAAATCTGTCCCCAGAAGAGCTAGCTGCAGCCACTGGCCACTCGTTAAGGGCTACTTCATCAATTCAAAATAAAATATATTTACACACACACACATCCAATGTAGGCTTTACAGTTGAAAGATTGTATTTTCTACAATTTTTTGAGCATGGAAATAACCTTTAATTTTTTTCCATATATACATATGGTATATACTGTACAGTCCCCTGTACTGTATGAAGTTTTTCTTCTACATATTGCAGAGTTTCATTTAAGAAGATTTGCATATATTTTGGTCACAACATGTTTTTCACGTGGTCCCCCCATTTCAGGACACCATTATTTTGGTGACACATCAGTGGCAAGTCTGTCATATTTAACACTTTGTTGAATATCTCTAGCATGCAATGCCTGAAGTCTGTGATTCATAAACATCACCAGGTACTGAGAATCTTTTCCGCTGATACTATGCCAAGCCTCTAGTGTAGACATCTTCAGCTCCTGCTTGTTTCGGGAGCTTGTCCCCTTAAGTTTTCTCTTCAGCATATGGAAAGCATGCTAATTTAGATACACATCCAGTGACTGGCTTGGCCTTTCAAGAATTTCCCATTTTTTAACTTTGAATGACTCCTGTGTTGCCTCGGCAGCATGTTTGGATCATTATCTTGTTGTAGGATGAAGCACCATCCAATGAGTTTGTAGGGATTTACTGGAACTTGAGCAGCTGTTTCTGTTCAGCTCAGAATTCATTGTGTGACATGCCCAAGCCATAGCACCCAACCACCATGTTTAACAAATTCGATGGTCTATTTTGGATCTTGGACAGGTCCTTTTCATCTCCACACTTTGTTCTTGCCATCACTCTGATGCAGGTTCATCTTGGCCTTGCCTGTCCACAAGACTTTTTCCCAGAATTCTGCAGGTTCTTTTAAGTCGCTTTTCACAAACTGCAATCTGGCCATCCTGTTTTTGTGGCTAACTAGTGTTTTGCATGTTGCAGTGTGTCCTCTGTATTTCTTTTCATGCAGTTTTCTGTGGATAGCTGTCACTGACACATCCACATCTGCCTGCTGAAAACTGTTTCTGGTCTGTCAGACAGATTTTTGGGGCTTTTTCTTTGCCAAGACGAGGATTCTTCTCTCATCAGCAGTGGAGGTCTTCCATGACCTGCCAGTCCCTTTGTGATTACTGAGCTCACCAGTGGGTTATTTCTTCTTAATGATATTCCAGACAGTTGATTTAGGTCATCCTAAAGATTTACCAATGTCTCCAATGGTTTTATTCTCGTTTTTCAGCCTCATAATGGCTTCTTTGACTTTCATTGACACAGCTGTTGTCATCATGTTGAACAATGGCAACTACTGACTCCAAGGGTAGAAGCAAGTCGAGGTATCTTATGAAGCAGTGAAACAAACCTGAGGAATGTGACAACCAACTGTCCCAAACATTATGGTGCCCTGAAATGGGGGGAACCATATGGAAAAAGTGTTGTCATGTGTAAATGATGTGATTGAAATGTATGCTAATATCCTTAAATGTGCACTTTGTGTCATTTAGAAAATGCAACATTCCATCCTTATCTTGTGCAGTTTCCTTTTGGAAGTCCATCCATCCATCCATTTTCCAACCCGCTGAATCCGAACACAGGGTCACGGGGGTCTGCTGGAGGCAATCCCAGCCAACACAGGGCACAAGGCAGGAACCAATCCCGGGCAGGGTGCCAACCCACCGCAGGACACACACAAACACACCCACACACCAAGCACACACTAGGGCCAATTTAGAATCGCCAATCCACCTAACCAGCATGTCTTTGGACTGTGGGAGGAAACCGGAGTGCCCGGAGGAAACCCACGGAGACACGGGGAGAACATGCAAACTCCAGGCAGGGAGGACCCGGGAAGCGAACCCGGGTCCCCAGGTCTCCCAACTGCGAGGCAGCAGCGCTACCCACTGCGCCACTGTGCCGCCCCCTTTTGGAAGTCAATTCACCAAATAGGCATTATTCATTTTATCTGTATATTTTTCACTGCTGTGTCCAAAGTATCACACAAGCTACAGCAAGCAAAGGTTAAATAAGCAATACAAAACAGCCGAGAGGCACATTTTCCACAAGATCAAGGACAGAAACGAGCTGCGCGTGACGCCTGAACATGGGTTGCAGAGACAGATCCTGGCAATTAGTCACCCTGGGGTTTGAAGAAGTGGCGTGACTACTGGTTCTTTGTGATGTCAGCATAGCTTTTGCTTGATGATTCAGCTCATAGTTTCAAAAGCTTATCCATTCTGTGGTTTTTTTTTTGTCTACTGATAATAAGAGACAGGGAGACTGAGAATGATGTGCAAATATTTTACATTTAAATTATTTTCCTTGTTTATCACTTTCTCTGGTGTGTTCAAGAGGAGATGTTAAAGAGACATTAGTTAGGGAGAAATCATTAAACACCTTCTGGGAGAAACAAAAATAGTAACATGTTAGGCAAAGGATTGTGATCATCTGGGCAAGAATTAAGGCACACAATGCCTCATGTCCAGCTAAGGTAAAGCTTATGTAAAGCTAAGCCTCATAAGAGATTTAAGGAGATAGCCAAGTCTGGCACAAAGCCCTAAAGTAGTTATCATGTGACTTCTTAACTTTCTTAGCTCCTCTGATATTGAAGATCAAGTGTCTGTCACGTGCCAAAAATATGCGTGCCAAGGCTTGTGGTCTGTTGTTTTTATAGTTGGATTGCTACAAGTACAAATTACAAGCTGTCCTGGTTTGCTCTTTGCAGCTTTTATGTAGTAAATCACATGTTGTCATAACACCGTTTCTACAGGCATCTGGTTACGAAAGGTCTGTACCCTTCTGCAGGGACCTTGAACAAGTCTTGACCTGGGGGGGGTGGGGGCATATTTTAATGATGCACTCCTTCCCCCACCATCTCAACTGCCCCACTTGTAATTCACACAACTATGGTGTTAAAGCTGCTAACCATTCATGTGATCCTGAATGATCAAATGCTTTTGTCACAATATGGAAACAACTGTACTTGAAATGCAAAGTGTTTGTAGGATAATTATCTATTCAGGGGTGTCGAACTCCAGGCCTGGAGGGCCGCAGTGGCTACAGGTTTTCATTCTAACCCTTTTCCTAATCAGTGAGCAGTTTTCACTGCTAATTAATTCCTTTTCCCCTCATTTCAATGGCCCTGTTCTTAAGGAGTCAGTCCTCTGAATTGATTTGTTTCTTCATTAAATGGCAGCCAAACAGAAATGAGATGTGAAACGAGCCAACAGATGACCAGCTAAACTGGGATTTCAAACTCCAACCAATTTCACTCCAAACTGTCTCTTAATGAGAAGTTGATTCTTGATGTTAATTAAGTCCGTTATTTAATTCAATGGCCTGTTGCTGCTCTCATTCTGCCAGAGCAGATATTTCCAAATTTGTTGATTTTTCTGTTTTTTCTAAGAACACCGTCAAAATGTTTTGGTGACCTGAGAGACCAACCTTACTGAGACCTTCACCTTTCTTTATTTTCAGATATTGTGTGATGGGCACAGGTGAGCTGGTCATATGGTGGCTTGTTTGTGTCATTATTGTTTGGCTACTAATTAAGGAAAAAGAGACAACTAAGGGGCCTGACACAAGATAATTAAAACTAAAGCAAAAGAAGTTAATTAGTAAAAACGGCTCACTAATGAAGAAGATGGTTAAAATGAAAACATGCAGCCACTGCGGCTCTCGACACCTGTGATCTATCATATCTGTGCAGTGTTTTTAATTTCTTATTCTATGTCTGTCTGGTGCGCCTTTCATCTACTGGTCTGTCTATCTGTCTGACTGTGTCACTTATTTCCGAGTACCACCTCTTTTGTGTAATGTAAATGTGACCTACTTATAAAGGCACTGGATTTTTAATCCTAAAGGGGTTAGTATCTGCTGCTGTACAAGACTATTTTGACATGATTAGAATGGAGAGCTATAATACTTGTGAACAACATTCCAGTAATGATTTGGACAACCTTTTACGGGAATTTAATTTTACATGTATGACAGAGAAAGCTGGTAGCCATGAATAGGTCACTGAATTAAAGAAGAGTAAATTAGTGACTACTATATTTTGTTATCGTCAACAGTGTTTTTGCAGACTTTGATGGAATAAAACCACCTTAATGTCAGTATTTCACAATAGTGTATCTAAAGAATTTAAAGGTGATATGACGAGTCATGACAGGAGATTTTCTGTGATGCAATATAAATAGTAGTAGTAGTAATAGTGGTACTAATGCTGTCATGTGTCACAGCATAATTATTGTGGCTGTGTCATAGCTAATAATAATAATAATAATAATACATTTTATTTATATAGCTAGCCACTCAGATAGGCAGATAAATAGGAAAGGCAGTATACTTTTGGTAGAATGGTAGATTTAGTATTTACTCCCTGGAATACATGAAATATTCGAAAGCATATAGCACCGTCAAAGAAAATCAGGGCATTTATACTCAGTTTGGCTAAAAGACTACAATAACTGGATGCTGTATTTTTACTGTGGAGGGCAAGGATATTTTAAATCCACATGCTGTTCAATCTGGATCGTCTCTCTAGCTAACACAGCACTCTGACCTTTGGATAAGAATAGTTAGTGTCTGCCAATTCACATAAACAATGTATTTGTCTTTGATAATTTTGTTGACTCAGTCACCATAAACAATTTGATTTGTACATCTGTGGTGAAGAACTGAGGAATATAAATTGCTATTGTTGTGAAGTCAATTGGTGTAATTCTAATAAATAAAATCACAAAGCCAATCACAAAGTTATTTGGAAAGTTGCTTAATGAAGCCATTTCTTTCTTTATAATTGATGTACCTCTTCTAAAGGTTAGTGTAGTACACCCATGTGTTGTCTTACATAATCTCAAATTTGACTTAATAGCAAATAGTTTAATAAAATGTAATCCCACATGTCTAATGAATTAGGTTAACTAGTGTTAATTTAATGCACCTTTTTTTGGTTTTTGAAACACCCAACACGCTTTTGATTAGTTCAAAACTCTGTTAACGACAGTCTATGTTGTATGTCTCCCTGATTGTTCAATACAATTTAAAAATGGAAGTGGATGTCTCCAGTATGAGAGTGTCTTTTTAGAATGTTTTTTCTGATTCAGACAAGAACTTTCAGGTGCCTTCTTTTCATGTCGATTAGCACATGTGTGTGTCCTAGAGCATAACTTGGCATAAAATGATGTTAGAAGAGTAATGACTTGCTGGAAATCGTTTACATTTTATTAGTGCGTTACATATACTGTCACTGATCATAAAACTATGACATGTAAAACAGCAAAATGGCTGAACTCCCATTAAGCGAGATGTTGCTTTTTTCATAAGTAGATTTAATATCATATTTAGTCTTCGTTCATGACATAAAAACTTCAGAGAGGGTGTGGTTTTATGATAATATGAGTCTAAACCAGGGGTGGGCAGATTCAGTCCTGGAGGGCCGCAGTGGCTGCAGGTTTTTGTTCCAACCCAGTTGCTTAATTAAAAAACAATACTTGTCAATCATTTAATTTCATAGCTTGCTAATGCTTTAACTCTGCCATGTCAAGTCATTCTCATATCCTAGATTTATTTTCCTTTCTAAGGATATCATCCAAATGATTTGAAGTCTAAAATAAATGAGTAATTCTCAGTTCTTCACTTTTATCTCTTCACTTTCCTTCTAAGTATTTAATTAAACCTAATAGTGCATGATAAATACACACAGGTGTAAATGGAAACAAGCTAAATGGAGAAATGTTGGGTTATTTTGTCATTTGCATCTTATTGCTAATAAGGAACAATTAAAAACCAAGAGTACAGCTGTTTAAGATTAAAATAACCAATAAGGGTTCAACATCTTAACGAGCGAGACAACTAAAGTGAAGCAGAAGTGTAACTTGACCAATAAGTGCTTCTTATTAAGCAATTGGGTTGGAGCAAAAACCTGCAGCCCCTGCGGCCCTCCAGGACTGAATCTGCCCACCCCTGGTCTAAACAATAAGAAGCTGACAACAATAGTATTTTTCCTGTGTACTTGTGTAAAAAAAAAAAAAAAAACTAGTTTGAAAGAGAGGGCAAGATGAAATTAAGATACTATCACAGAAGGTTCTTCTTTGGCTCAGCTGGCTAAGGATGGTGGCACTCTGAATCATGTAGTCTGCAAGTGAAGATGTGCAGTCGAGAGGTGCACTGCCTGATCAAACTTCTTGCCTGTGATAAAGGCTCTGAAGCATCTCAGAATTAGGTAGATTTTTTATGGTGCCAGTTCACACTTTGACAAGCCATTTCTCAATTGTGCCCATAGCCTCCAGGGATTCACAGAAGAAGGACTATGATAAAGTATTAGATTTGTTGGCAAGCTGTGGGCCAGTAGGTTCCTGAATATTTGAACGCTTGTTTCAAATGCACAGGTCAAAGTGGATTTATTCTTGCCCAGCACAGCACTCCTTTAACTGGCTGTTATTACTAATTTGACCCTCTACTCCTGTCTTGCTAAGGGGTGATAGATTTTAAAATGTTTCTAACTTAAACATTTACAGTAGTCTTCTGACCACCTCTGCTCTGACAGATATTTATTTATTAACAATTTTCCATTTGCAAAAATGTGCACAGTCTTTAGTGTTTGATTGTATACTTCAGTTTATTTCACAGTTCTGGAAAGGTTTTTGTACTGAGGTGAATTTGTTTGTGTCAGACACGCAAACTGAAGGAATGAATCAGACATATAAAACACTCTACAGGGTTTCAGGATATTTTCCTGGACAAAATATTGTCAACATATAGTGTTCATTTACCTGTTATTTATCAGGCTGAAGTACATGGGGACTTGAAGAAGTCTGGAGGAAACATGAAAGCTCAAGACTGATTGTCATTGTCACCAGCATTCTCTTTTTTGGATTGTTTTAACAGTTTGGCTTTCTACTATAGATCTTTAGATTCGGGTTACATCAAGGAGATTAGTGTTACTCCTTATTGGACTTTTCAGCATAAAGAAGCTAGGTGGTCCTGTTATGTATTCTGCTGAACCTTGCTTATTTCTGCATTTATCCTGTCTTTCATAGTTGTTATATGACAACACCATTGTAAATGAAGCTCTGGTGATGTGCAGTCAGCCCTTTGCTGTTTTTATTTCTTGTTGAATGGTAATCTGTATATATTTGTTTTACTAATAAAATAGAATCTCAGAGAAGTTGATAAACAGAAGGAAGTATACAGAAAGCAAATCAACAAAAACAGACCTAACTGGACACAGCTGTTGCACCATGTGTATCTGGTGAGACGACTACTCGCTTAATAAAGTTCTCAGACCCTTCATTTACCACTTTCACTAACTTTTCCTATCCTTTTCTCATCTCATCTCATCTCTCTTCCTCCTGCCTATCAGGTACTTATCTTTATTCACCCAACAACCAGCCCTAGTCAGGTATACCTTTGATATTTGTTGGACATATCCTTATAGTCCTTTAGCCCATTCCTTCCTCAGATTAACAGCATGTTGTTATGTGTTGCAGGGAGCAGCTATACAATAAGAATTCTCTATACTTCTCTACCTTACAGGGGAAATGTACCACCCTCCTGGGATGGGATATAAAGTCTTCTGGTGTTGGCAGCCTAATTCAACTGGTATGGCCTCATGTGCTGTCAATGCAAGTAGTTTCTTTACTAGGGCATCGTAAGGCCTAAGTCCTGTCCCAAACAATGCCTACTGGTTGCCCTTCACATCTATAAATTAACAAACGTTAAAGTTTACTCTGGTCCGTCGTTTAACATGTCAACTACTTTGGACATATTTGGCAGTCAGCTCTGTTTAGTTGAGCTGCTGTTTGATGTCTCTTTGACATTCTGTTTTTGTTAACTCCTCAGACCCAGAATTCTGAATTTGTCTCCTAGGTTTTTTTCCCCTATTCTGGAGTTTTTATCTCTCTATTTTCCATTGCTGACAAGTCTTCGGTGCATATTGGGTATGTTTACCTTCTATGTTTCGTGTGTGTGTATGTATATATATATATAATATTGTCACAAACTCCACAAAGAACCATAGCAAGGTTTGGGGCAGCCACCCGTATATTTGGTTTCCTGGCTGCAAATTGCAAGTACTGTAAATGATAGCATTGATGTACACAAAACCGAGTACAAAACAGAACTCAGGGAATAGGAAAAAGGTGGAAGCTTTTAAAGGGGAAGACGGGAAGTGAGGTCAGAGTGGTCGGGCTCATAAGGGTCTTCAGCCATAGGCTCGAGCCCGGATGTGATATCACAGGGGTCAGAGCCGGCAAGATCTTCTTCCATAGGCTCAGACCCAGAAGTGACGTCAAGAGGGCCAGGTGGAATCTCCTGTGAATGGTTGGCAGGAAAGGGAGAAAAAGAGTCGGTGCACTCTGCAACATCCCAGTCTGATTCGGAATTGCCTTTACTCAAGCCCTTTAGCTGCCTCCCTTCCGCACTTGTGTGGCAATATATATTTATATATATATATATATATATATATATATATATATATATATATATATATATATATATATATATATATATATATATCCATCCATCCATCCATCCATTGTCTCCCGCTTATCCGAGGTCGGGTCGCGGGGGGCAGCAGCTTGAGCAGAGATGCCCAGACTTCCCTCTCCCCGGCCACTTCTTCTAGCTCTTCCGGGAGAATCCCAAGGCGTTCCCAGGCCAGTCGAGAGACATAGTCCCTCCAGCGTGTCCTGGGTCTTCCCCGGGGCCTCCTCCCGGTTGGACGTGCCCGGAACACCTCACCAGGGAGGCGTCCAGGAGGCATCCTGATCAGATGCCCGAGCCACCTCATCTGACTCCTCTCGATGCGGAGGAGCAGCGGCTCTACTCTGAGCCCCTCCCGGATGACTGAGCTTCTCACCCTATCTTTAAGGGAAAGCCCAGACACCCTGCGGAGGAAACTCATTTCAGCCGCTTGTATTCGCGATCTCGTTCTTTCGGTCACTACCCATAGCTCATGACCATAGGTGAGGGTAGGAACATAGATCGACTGGTAAATTGAGAGCTTCGACCTACCTAAATCGCTGTAGTTGTTGTTCAATTTCCACAATAACTGGTCACTAGTAAAGCTCTCATTCGCCTAATCTTCCATCTTCTCAAACCACTCTGGCCTCTCTTTAACCCTGCCAGGGAAGCCCTTGCCTATACTGTATCTGTGACTCCAAGCTTTTCTAGCCTGTTGCTGGGTATTCATATTAAGCCCCAACCTTGAAGTACCAATTCCTGGATGACATTTTGTGGGACTCTGGGCTTGATCCTGTAAAAGTCCTATAAATTTTTACACATGAACAGAGCTTCTGCTAGTGGCTTCAGGTATCATTTCAAGCACACTTGGATAAATATAAGAAATGAGCTGTGCAGTCATGCAAAGGTCTTAAAGACAAAGGCGACCAAACACCCCATTATGAAGATGGGAAATGGTGCAGTCTTTAGCCATGTGTTCTTCGCTGTCTTTTTATCATTTTGTACCCAGGGAAGTCTTGAAGATTGCCCATCAATGCCATCCCTTCCAGTATAGATCACAAAGCAGTTGTGTCCCTGACCATTATTACTTTCACAGGGCTGTTAACAACTATTGTGTTAGGACCATCTGTTTCTGCAGACCTACAATATGATTCATTATCCCAAAGGCACATATAAAATATACAAAGACAGGCAAGGCGAGTTTAGGCATTTCACGACTGGGCAGCTTTGAAGGGCTCCAGGCTGCCATGAGCTTCCTCACTTGAGCAGTGAGTGTTGATAATGTAGGTCTTTACTTCTTATAAAATCTGTTCCCAGTGACCACCAAACCACAATCACCTGTGACTCACTCCATGTGCTGTTTTTGTCTTTTATTTCGTGTGCTTTGCTCTCATGTCTTTAAGGTTTTTATTATGTTACAAGGAGACTATGTGTTACCTTACATGTTGAAACCTGACAGACATTTTCGTGGAATTGAATCCCACAGTTTAGCCTTTTGCACAAATTTTTAAAGATCTTGCATTCATAATTTCTAACCTTTACTTCAGTCAAACAGAGAATATTTTCAAGAAAGCTATGTGGCCTAGTGGCTAAGGCTATTGAGAAGGCTGCCATTTCAAAGCCTGAAAGTTCCTGGTTTATTGTTTGACTCAGAACATTTGCTCTAACTCTTTAAAAAATCAATTGAAATTATTCATATATAGGACACTCCTGCTTATCTGTCAAGTGGGATATATTCACAAATAAAACATAATTACATTAAAGCACAACATGACCTGAAAAAAGTACAAAAATCAAAGTACCATGTTAAACACAAAGTTCTCTTTGTAGAATACATTATATACAGAAATAATCATCCAAGCAGCATTGTTCCTCTCTTACACATAAAGCAGTGTGTCCATGTCAGCTGTGACCCACTGTAGTAGAAATGGGATGCCTTGTTCTGTTTGATGTTGTTGTTCGTTATGATGGTATTGGTCTTTTCACCCCACTCCATGAACTCAGGCACTCTGTCTTCTTGGTGCTTCAGCCATGTTCTGTAGTCATTGAGGTTGGTGATGTCTTGAATAAGTAACTGTAGAGTTGTAGCTGAATGATATGAATAGCATGAGGCGTGCGCTTAAAGATTCACAGTAGTCACTTCAGTTTGTATAGTGACCTTGTTAAGACCAAGAAGTTGAATTAATGTGGGGAAAAAAAACTTTGCACTGCAACCTTTCTGAGAGTATTTTTAGTTTCCTTTGCACTAAAAGGGATTAAGGAAAAACACTCCACCCATTTTTTATATACTGTCTACGTTATCTAGTGTAGTTTGTAGTGTTGTCATGTTTTCATTACAGAATAGAACTAACAGTTTGTGACATAATAAGGGTCTTTGGTGACCAATGCTGGACAACCGCAAATAATATTTAAAGAAAACAAGTTCATAAAAAATCTCAAGTAACTCTCAGAGCATCCAGTAACATGTTCACAATGTCCCAAACACGTGTATGTTTACGAAAATATTGTTAAGTAAGTCACTTCTGGAAAATGGTTGTGAATTAAAATGTAACTTGCTCAGACACCTAAGCACTTGAATAGACGACCCACCTCCCAATGTGATTCACGGTCCAGAAGTCAAGCTAACATTAAACTTCAAATGATATCAGCAAAAAGTGTGTACTGAGAGACATGTAAAACTAAGCTTTTAAAGTTAAAGAAAAGTAATTGAAAAAATATTATCAGGAAAGGAATACATCTTGTACTTGTGCATTTCTGAGAGGCTTCGATAAGCAGAAGGTCATTTCACCCATGCAATTTCACAGACTCTTGCTAAGTAATCTTGAGGTTCTTCAGTTGTGCTTCACCGATGTAAAATCCAGCACTCAACCTGCACCAGACTCTAAGAGCAGTTTCAAAAACAGAACACCATCTAATGTAGTTCTTCACATAGAACAAAATAGCAAATAAAATTTAAAGGTTTAGCACAGACCCTGTGTACTTCCTTTATAGTCTTTACAGTTATAGTAACAGGTTCTTGCCAAATTAAAAAAAGAAAATCTTAACATACCCTCATAAAGAGAAACAGTTTGATGTAATACAGAATATGACTTTTTGCCAGAGTTATATATGTTAGGATTCTTCCAGCTGAACAAAATATGTCTTCATTATGTAGGATGCTGCAACAGATTTTTCATAGCCCAATGCTATCCAGTAGGCTTTACTTCCAACAGCACTGTTAGAGCATCAGTAGCGATGTTTGATACCAGGCTGTTCAGGAGATGCACAACAATTTTTGCCTAAAATGGTTTAAGTGTAGGATATTCTTAAAATGCGACCTAGCAAAGTATGTGCTTGATGTTATCACTCACAGCTTGGATCTTACAATGTAATATATGTGAGCAATGAATAATCTTTAGTGGAATTATAGCATTATTGGCACATGTTAAGCTAGAATGTATTTTGTGAATGGCTGAATTCCATTCCCTCCTGAAATTGTAACTAAATAGTCCCTTTTTTATCATTTTCTAAGATCATTAAGGCATAAACTCTTTGAAATTTGTTGAAATAACCCTAGAGATGCGTTTTGCACCTTCTTCTAAACTACCCAGTATTAACTGAGGGATTAGACTTAGATAAAAAATGAGGAAAATTGGGTATGTTGCTTTTGACAAAGTTTGTTGTAAATAGAATAGTGTGGTGCTGAAAGATTAAATTTGGAGCATTATAATTCAAAAGATGTAAATACATGTCAATGCAGAGAGCTCTAAATTTTATGATAGATTTATTACTGCATAGGTCAAGAAAGCCTTAAACATGTGATTATAATGCATAGGGCCAGCAGATTAGAGTGTCCCTGCCTTAATATGTGACCTGTATTGGATTCAACCCTTTAATAAATGGTGAATAGATGATGTTGCACAGTACTTGGGTGCTTGGAAGAACAGCTTTTAAAGAACAACAAATCTTTATTGCTTGTTAATGGAAAGGATTTATTAGTAATGGTTAGGACCATATTCTTTTGTCTTGTTTACTATGAATTTTGATTAACATTTTAGGTTTTGAAATTTTGTCTTTCTGGTTTAAAAGCCGCATTGTTTTTTTCCACTATTCTTTAATGTTGCCCCCTTAAAATCTGTTTATTCATCTCACGATCTTCCTTCAAACCTACTGTTACAGCCTTTGATCGTCCAGTTTCTGACTTGGCCTCAATAATGAATATGAAAACCAACATAATACAGTGGAACCTCGGGTCACGACCATAATTCGTTCCAGAACTCTGGTCGCAACCCGATTTGGTCGTAACCTGAAGTAATTTCCCCCTTAGGATTGTATGTAAATTCAATTAATCCGTTCCGGACCGTATGAATTGTATGTAAATATATATTTTTTTAAAGATTTTTAAGCACAAAAATAGTTAAAACAGAGAAAACTAACATTGCAAGAGTTCACACTACAGCCTTACGAACCGCTCGCTGTAAACACTTCTTTTTTTTAATGTGTTTTAAGCACAGGGAAAAAAAAAATGAACATTTGAAAAATCCTTAATTTATACAAAAACTTAACCATAAACAACCAAGAAAACTAACCTTGCATGAGTCGAATTCTGGCATGAAGGAAGTGAGGAGGAACTGGGTGGAGAGGAGATTACAGTTTTGAGGTAAAGTCTGTGACGATGCGGATTCGCTGCATGCTCCCATCTCGCTTCTGGGAGCCCTTAAACCCGTCACTGTTGGTAATGTTACCGATGAGCATGACAGTGAGGCACTACAATGGAGCAAGGGGATGGTGCAAAAAGTGCCGAGTGCTTTTATGAAAATCAACAAAACAACAATCAAAAACAACGTCCAAATTAAATAAAGTGCAGTGCTTTCAGAATCCTTCAATAAATAAATAATCCCATAAAAACAGAAGTGAAGTGGAGGTTAAAATCCAATAGAAAAAAAGTCTTCATTAAATACAACGAGGTTAAAACAGTGCTGGAAGCAGTCTCTTTAAAAACAAGCCCGGTGCATTCTTTAACTGGTGATCCCCCTGCTTCCCCCTATCTAGGCTTCACAACTGGGGAGCCACTCTACCTGCAGCTGTCCTTCCTTCTGATCTGGAGGCCTCCCGATCCCTGGCTTCGGTCGCGCACTCTTCAGACCGAGACTTGGCTTCCCTGGCGACCAGGACGCCCACGTCAGGGAATTCACCGCCCAAGCCTCATGACTCCCGTTGCCTTCTCGGCCTTACGCTGCCAGCCGTCCTTCTTCTGGTCACTCCAGCTCCTTGATCGCTCAGCTGGAGTGACCACTTCCTTCTGCCCCACCGAGTGTCGGCCAAACATCCCTGCTTGGGCTCACTGTTAAGCTGCCTGCCTGCGAGCATGCGCTTGCTCACACCGGTTCTTTCCACACTGCTTCCTGCTTACTTCCTCACTCCGCAACCTCCATCTTTCTTTTCTTTTTCCTCCCTTTAGCCGCCTTGCGCTTCTATTTATGAAGATGACGTGGCAGCTGTAGCAACCAGCAGCCCCGGGACCAATTACGGATGTGGACGGTTTCCCACCTGTGCACTTAGGTGAGAAATCCCCACACCACGAATTCCCCTTGAACTGCTTCAGCCACTCAACCACCACACCTCTTCGCTAAACTGCAAGAACGGCGATTATTTATTTAAAACTGGCCTCTTGACGTGAGCTGTGGACCCGCTATACCACAAAGTCCCTCTGCGCGATGCACATCTGACCGAGAACAATGTACTGTACAGGGAGAGACTGAACACGTGCGTAAATCAACGGCTCGTATGAACTGGAAGGGAAACGAAATAGAGCACAAAGAGTTCACTGCGAATGCACAGGGAGAGACTGAACACGTGCGGAAATCATCGGCACGTACGAACCGGAAGGAAAACTGTCTTGTTTGTCACCCGAGTGTGTGGTCGTAAACAGATGCAAAAGTTTGGCGAACTTTTTGGTCGTAGCCCGATTTGTACGTGTTCAGAAACGTTCGTGACTCGAGGTTCCACTGTAAGTGAATTCTGAAGCATTGCATTTTGATTCATGCCTAGCTGCTAATGATTGATTAAGTGTGTGTATGTGTCTGTGTTTGACTGGTTGTCACCATGAACTGCAGCAGTCATTATTTTATATACACCTTTCTATAGCTAAACACTATCACAATTAAGATTTAGCATTATTATTTTAATCTTTCTTTCTACAGTAGCAGAAACTTAAAAGTGACCTGCTTAGGGTCACACACTTAATTATAAGCATTGCCTAAACCAGCATATTTAATTGTTGAAGTCTGATTCCTTGGCTGCTAATCCACTTTGGAGAGGACAGAGTGCTTGCCCATCTTTTCTCCTGGGCTCAGTTATTGCCCGTATTACGTGTTCTTCGCATGAGTGAGAGGGTTTTTCTCCATCTGCTCTGTTTTCTTTCTGCATCCTCTAGTCTGTAAGTTGTCCTGTTTAGTGTCCCCAGTCATTGGCTGCTACCCTATCCACACTCACAAACAGCATAGGCTCATATTTCATAATTGAAAAGATACGTGAAATTTAGTAGTTGACTGGGTTGATTCTTCCTTGCACTGAATGTTGCCAGGATAGGCTTCAGCCACACATGACCCTGAATTTGATTAAGAATGTATGAGAATGTTCTGAATGACTGACAATGAAATAAATGAAAGTAGTCCCTTCTTGTCACAGTATGCTTGTCTGCTCCTTGAACTTCACTCACTGTCACACTGATATTTTTTTTGTTTCAGACTGCCTGGAGATGTTATGCAGCTGAAAATCCTGACTCTTCAACCTTCAAGATGTATGTTCGAAAGCCAGTCCGGAGTCATCCTGCCACATCCAGTCCACGAACAAAGAAGGCAGCACAGGTTCTCCCCTTTACTTGCCTGTCCTCCTTTACCATCACAGCTGTATTAACATTAACATATTAATACCACTTATTTTAATACTGGGCCACAAGTGGTCAGAACCTAACTTGACAACATCATGTCTGAGGCAGGAACCAATCATGGATCAGGTCATGTCAGATGTGCCTCAAGGCATACTTCCCCTCACTGACTTTTCACACATCTCAAAGCTGAACAAGACCCATGTGGCCAGACTAATTTAAAGCAGGACACTGGGGCAGCAACATGAAGTGTTGTGTCACCCACAAATAAATACAACATTCTCAAATGTCCAGTACAGGGTCGCTGTGAGGGTGGGAAAGAACCAACACCAGACATTTTTCTTTAATTAAATATGAGCCTCTGCTGAAGAGAAGACCGGGAATATTTGTAGACACTGAGAGAACATATAGATGTGACAGTGACAATGATCAGGCCTGACATTTGAACCAAGTCTTTGGGAAAACAATGCAAAGCATTAAGTAACTCTAAAAGCCTTAAAATTACCAAATAGGCTTAATCCATTTCTGAGTTATGGGTTGGGGGCCGGAGACTGTAGTGGTAGTATTGGTCAAAATGCAGGAACTGACTCTGAACAGGGTGCCAATCTGTCTCTGGTCCCATTCAAATTGTCAGAATTTTTTGATGTGGGAGGAAGACTGGATTGCCCACATGGCCAGAGGTAGAGCATTCAACCTTAGTCAAGTCACTGGATAAAAGAGGCGACAGTACTAACTTTGCACTTCCATGCCATCCATAAAGCAACATTAAACTACAAAATGAATCCCAACAGAGGGCACATTTAAGGAACAAAAGTGGACATTTAATCTGCATTCTTCTCACAAACCAATATGAGTTAATACTATGTTTTTCATTAAATTTTTTGTTCTTTTTAGGCAAAAATTAGAAAAAAGCCCAAAACTGAGAAGGACAATGGCTTCAGTACACCAAGTATTCCACATATCACGTACGATCATGTCTTAGACGAGAAGAAATCAGATCACCTCAGCGTAGATGGATACAGCAGCTCAGGAGGTAAAAGACGGGGAAGGGTGTATTTGGTGGGATGAGGAAGGAGGACGAGCTACTACTGGCATCTGTTTAACAAATAATTTTCATTATGAGACGACAAAAAAAAAAAAAAAAAAAAAATATGATTCCCCAAAAATTCATCTGTTGGGGAGATACTGAAAATTGAAGTTAGTACTTTATACAAGAATTAAGGAGACTATTTTTTCTTTTTTTTTCATCAGCAAAAACAGACTGTGTGCATGTGTGCAGCATGTTATCTTGTGTGCATGCTTCTGATTTCTGTCTGCACGTTGAGATGCTTCCATTCCTTTCGCTTACGGCTGCGTATGGGTGTCTCATTTATGTTTATTTTCCTTATACAGTGTGTTACTGTACAATGAAGAGCATTTCTTCCTGTACATGTGTGCTGAAGTATGTTTGTGTTCACATGTTTTGGATTAGAGTTAGATGAGCTTATGACTGCATGTAAGTGTCTGCACACAATGAAATTTATTTGCATATAAGTACATGTGTTTATCTGGCTACAGTATGTGTGTTGTACGTTCATATATGTTTGTGTCTATACTTTTTTTATAGTTGTGTGCAGGTATGTATTTGGTTGGGCAGGCATGTTTATTTGTGGGTAGCGTTTGCACTGCACAATTTTGTTCAAATGTACAAGTCAATGTATAGTCATATGAAAAAGTTTGGGAACCCCTCTTAATTCTTTGGATTTTTGTTTATCATTGGCTGAGCTTTCAAAGTAGCAACTTCCTTTTAATATATGACATGCCTTATGGAAACAGTAGTATTTCAGCAGTGACATTAAGTTTATTGGATTAACAGAAAATATGCAATATACATCATAACAAAATTAGACAGGTGCATAAATTTGGGCACCACAACAGAGATATTACATACTTAGTTGAGCCTCTTTGTGCAAATCTAACCGCTTCTAGATGCCTTCTGTAGCCTTTGATGAGTGTCTGGATTCTGGATGGAGGTATTTTTGACCATTCTTCTATACAAAATCTCTCCAGTTCAGTTCAATCTGATGAATGCCGAGCATGGACAGCCTGCTTCAAATCATCCCATTGATTTTCGATGATATTCAAGTCAGGGGCTGTGACGGCCATTCCAGAACATTGTACTTCTCCCTCTGCATGAATGCCTTTGTAGATTTTGAACTGTGTTTTGGGTCATTGTCTTGTTGGAATATCCAACCCCTGCGTCACTTCAACTTTGTGACTGATGATTGAACATTATCCTGAAGAATTTGTTGATATTGGGTTGAATTCATCAGACTCTCGACTTTAAAAAGGGCCCCAATCCCTGAACTAGCCACATAGCCCCACAGCATGATGGAACCTCCACCAAATTTGACAGTAGGTAGCAGGTGTTTTTCTTGGAATACGGTGTTCTTCTTCCACCATGCAAAGCGCTTTTTGTTATGACCAAATAACTCAACTTTTATCTCATCAGTCCAAAGCACTTTGTTCCAAAATGAATCTGGTTTGTCTAAATGAGCATTTACATACAACAAGCGACTCTGTTTGTGGCGTGAGTGCAGAAAGGGCTTCTTACTTATCACCCTGCCATACAGATGTTCTTTGTGCAAATTGTGCTGAATTGTAGAACGATGTACAGATACACCATCTGCAGCAAGATGTTTTTGCAGGTCTTTGGAGGTGATCTGTGGGTTGTCTGTCACCATTCTCACAATCCTGCGCATATGCTGCTCCTGTATTTTTCTTGGCCTGCCAGACCTGCTGGGTTTAACAGCAACTGTGCCTGTGGCCTTCCATTTCCTGATTCCATTCCTTACAGTTGAAACTGACAGTTTAAACCTCTGAGATAGCTTTTTGTACCCTTCCCCTAAACCATGATACTGAACAATCTTTGTTTTCAATCTTTTGAGAGTTGGTTTGAGGATCCCATGCTGTCTCTCTTCAGAGGAGAGTCAAAGGGAAGCACAACGTGCAATTGACCACCTTAAATACCTTTTCTCATGATTGTCTATGAAGTTCAAGGCTTAACGAGCTCATCCAACCAATTTGGTGTTGTAAGTAATCAGCATTGAGCAGTTACATGCATTCAAATCAGCAAAATTACCAACATTTTTGCACAGCCAGTTTTTCACATTTGATTTAATTTCATACAACTAAATACTGCTTCACTAAAGATCTTTGTTCAGAAAACACCGCAGTAATCAGATGCTCCTAGGAAATGAAAGACATACCACTGTTATCTTTTTTGTTGAAAGGAGAGTAAATTATTATGGAGGCTGAGAGGTGTTCCCAAACTTTTTCATATGACTGTATATATGTGGAATTTAAGGATGTTCCAATCAAGTTTTGTAGAGCCTATACAGATCATATGTAACTGAATTGGCTTATTCCTATACACACATTGTAATTTTTTTTTTTAATTCCTTTAAAAAATCATTTTTACACTAATCTCATACATAACCAGATGTTTAATTGTTTACTGCTCAAAAAAAATTAAAGGAACACTTTTTAATCAGAGTATAGCATAGTATAGTCTCAAGGGCATGGAGGAGATTCCAGGAGAAAGGCAGTTACTCTAGGAGAGCTGGAGAGGGCCGTAGAAGGTCCTTAACCCATCAGCAGGACCGGTATCTGCTCCTTTGGGCCAGGAGGAACAGGATGATAGATAGATAGATAGATAGATAGATAGATAGATAGATAGATAGATAGATAGATAGATAGATAGATAGATAGATAGATAGCACTGTCAGAGCCTATAAAATGACCTCCAGCAGGCAGGCCGCTGGTGTGAATGTCTCTGACCAAACAATCAGAAACAGGCTTCATGAGGGTGGCCTGAGGGCCCGACGTCTTCTGCTATTTTTATACAGCTAGACGTTCCTAATTCTTCAAGTTTAGGTATGGATTACCATTTTAGTTCTGCAGTACTTGTTTCTTACCAAAACATATACTGTACTAGCTGTGTTACTCAGCTTCACCTGGGATGCTTTCTAAATCCAGCAACCATACCACATGTACTTCAGAAGAGGTCATCCACTAGAAGGTAAGCATGTTTGGGCTTGGTCAGTACTTAGATGGGAGGCCAACTAGCAAAAGCTTGGATTGCTTCTGGAAGAGGTATTGGTAAGCTAATGTGGATCCCAATTTCCCCTAGTGCAGTGACGTGGACACTGTGCTATGAAAATAGTGCTGTCCTTCACATGAGACGCAAAACCAAGGCCCTGCCTCTCTGTGGTCATAAAAGATTCCTGGGAATCCTTCGTAATCTACAAGGTGTACCCCAATGTCCTGGCTAAATATACCTCCATGCCCTAGTCCCTCTGGCCCCCTAATAATCCCATGTCTGTAATTGGCAATCTGTCTTCACCACCTAATAAGCTCATGTGTGGTGAGCATACTGCCACACATTAGTGGAGACTGGAGTGGCTCCCCACTCACTGATGTGCTTTAAGTAGTGCAAAAAGTGCAATACAAGTATAAAGATTATTATTATGATTAAATCAGTCAGCCTCAGTTATAGTTCTGTTGATTAACTGGATGACTGCTCTGAATACTTTTTCTGTTTATTACTCCAGTTTTTGTAATGTAAAGGCTAATATTCCAATATTCTTTCTCTCTGGTTAAGTCTGCCTTGCTGCTCCCTGAAGGAGGTTTGTAGCAAAAAGGCTTGCATTCACTCAACTCTCATAATACCTCACATAATTGAGCACCACAACAAAATTATCATAAAGCTTAGAAACGCAGATGGTGAAAAAATTGTTTTTTTGTAATTGGCCAATTTACTGATTACCAATAGAGTAATTCTAGTGAAAATTATCCAATTTAGATTGGTGGCTGCTAAATCAGAGCATCACTAGTGGGAGTAGGTGTACATAGACCTAACCAGGGTTGCTGTCTACCTTGGGCAGTGTGCTGCCAAAACAAGATCTGGTCTTTACAACCTGAACTGAAAAAAACAGATTTGGTAATGGATACATGTATTAATTGAAGCGTATGTACTATATGTTTGAATGTATGTACAATTCTGAAATTGTGCATATCTGGTTGCAATGTTTTTTGATTGCGTTTTTGTGTTGTACTTTTTTTAAAATTTTGTTTTACAGTTGTGTGCATATGTGATTTGGTGTGTGTAGTTGTGTGTATAGTAATATGTAGGCATAATCCAACCCAGAATTACTATAAGAAAACCAAAGTGGAATACAAGAAATGTATTCTAATAAGTAAACTACATTGTACAAGAAAGGAGCCAAAGTGCATCCTGGTAATTACAGTCTAATAAGTCATACTTCTATACCATGCTAAATTATGCCTTACCTGAAGAAAGGGCCTAAGTTGCCCCGAAAGGCTGCATATTCTTTTTAGTTAGCCAATAAAAGGTGTCATTTTGCTTGCCTTCTCATTATATCCTGTGGGGAACAGCCTGGACACAGACAGGTAGACATGATTGAAGCACCACAACACGTGTGTTTACACTATTTACACAGACACAACCCAGTGCCGCAGCACCAAAGTCCAGGCCCTCAATACAATGCCTTTCTGTTCTGGTCCGCCTCCTCTCCTCTCCTGTCCTCTCCTCCGAGCTCTGTCCTCTTCCACTCCAGCCATCGAATGGAGAGAGACGACCCCTTTTATCCCTACCCGGATGTGCTCCAGGTGCCTCCCGATTGGCTTCCACCGGCACTCCCCAGTGTGGCGGAAGTGCCAGCTGCGCACCCGGAAGCACTCCGGGTGTCCCTGGTCTTCTTCCCCCCAGCACTTCCGGGTGTGGCGGAAGTGCTGAGGGCCAGGGCTCCTCAGGCATTGGGGCGCCCCCTGGCGGTGACCACGGGCACCAATAGGGTTGAGCTTCTAAGCTCAGTTCCCGTGGTCCCCAAAGCAACCAGGGCTGTCGCCCCCTCGTGGTCTGTAGGAGGCGTAAGCCCTTCTCCGGTCCTTCCGGGCATCCCAGCTGGGTGCCACCCCCAGCCGCTTGCCACAATCCATAATGGCTAACACAGTACATCACCCTAGTACTACATGCAAAATTATGGAAATTATAATAAAAAATAAACTGGAAGAGTACCTGTTTGAAAATAGTATACCAAATAAAAGCCAGAATGGATTTATGAGAGGAAAATCCTATCAATCCAATCTGTTGGATGGTTGAGCAGGCCACTGGAGTATTTCACAAAAGCAATGCATACAATAAAATGTACTTTTGATGCAGCCTTTAAAATTGAACCCCTCCAAAGATTAGCTTTGAAACTACAGGCACAAGAGAGAATACAAATAGATAAGAGGAGAATGCCCCATGGGGGTGAGGTTATCACTGATGTTCCTCAGAGGTCTGTCTTTGTACCACTGCTTTTTCTAATTTATATTAAGTAGATTCTGATGTACTGTATTTAGTAAATTTGTGAAATTTATAAACTGTACTATAATTGGAGGAATAGCAGTTTCTGACAAGGTAGCAAATCCTGGACAGTCTTTAAGACTGGGCAAATTTTTGGAAAAAAAAGTTTAATAGGCAAAAGGAACTTCAGTTTTAAATATGTGAGACACCGTCCTATAGGACACAGTCTCTGAAAAGGATTTCAGGGATAATGTTGACACAACATTCTCATTATCTAAGCAAAGTGCTGAAGCAATTGAAAAGACAAATAAAATGTTAGGCTATTTTGTAAAAACTGAATGTAAATCAAAGAACATTTTGCTTAGACTGTACAGTACAATGCATTACTGAGTCCACTACTGGAATACTGTGTATTGCAAAAACGACATTACTGCACTTGAAGCTGCGCAGAGGACAACATCCAAGTACATCAAAGGACTTAAGGACCTGTTGTACTATGACAGACTCTGAGAATGTAACGTGTTTAGCCTCAAGCAGAGGTGGCTGGTGACCTAATTCAGGTCTTCAAAATTCTCAAAGACACTGATAAAGTAGATCTATCTGAACTCTTTCAACTTAATGGTGAATCACATACTTGAGGACATCCAGTGAAAATTAAGGGGAAGTACATTTAAGACTGAAGCCAGGAAGCACGTCTTTACTCAAAGAGTTGTGGGACTCTAGAACAAACTACTGAGACATGGAATTTAAGCAGAAACTTTTGGCAACCCTTTTCCAGCTCTGCTCCCAGGTCCTAATTCAACTGCTCTCTAAATGGAAGGGTAGTTTAAGCCACACTCCACGGCCACTTCTGGAGTTACTTCCAATCCTTTTAAAACCATGTAAAGCTCTGGGGCAGGCCTCTATCTGGATCAAGAACCTCAAGCTAGAGTGCCCTCTATTGGTTTTGAGTATCTTTGCAATCCTGATATATTAATGGCCTTAAAATATCATAACACGTGGGAAATCCTTCCATTATAGGAGTGCCAGTGGCACGACTTGTGTGCATTCACACATACTGTGTACATTTAAAGGAATATCCAACCTGAAAATTTTTTTATATGATACTCACCCCATGTATTTTATATTGATGGCCAAGACAAAAAAAATCTTGTTTTCATGCACGACAGAGAGAAACAGTTTGATATAATAGAGGTCTAAGGTGACCAATGCTGGACAACAGCATCAAAAACATAATCGACATGTTAAGATATTCTATCTTAGGCACACATCCCAAATACACATTTTTCTAAAATATTTAATAAATGACCTCTAGTGAATGAAATAGAAACCAGTAGTGACCAATGGTGTAAAAAAGTTTCTGGTGTCACATAATGCATAAGTTAGTTATCCAGTTGTATGTACCAAACATGCTAATCACATTGCATGCTTTTTTTCCTAAAATATTGTTAAATAATTACTTCCAGAATAATCAGAGCACATCATAAAAAGGAAAAAAATGCCTCATAGGATTGCCTTTGAACTGTCAGCTGGACTCTTGACTAATGAATGAGGTGGAGAGATGAGTGTCTTAAACTCAAAGTTCTGTTCAGTGACTATAGGGACCCCACAAGCCATTGCAGATGTTTTCATGAGGTGGCATTCGAATGCATAATCCTAAATAAAGCGGCACTGAGTTTATAACAAAAAAATGTGTTCTCTAACAACTACCTGGTGTTTCATTCATGTACAGACAACACAAAAGCCACCTTTTGACCCAAAAGGACCTATCTGTCTCTTTGTCACTTCACTTCCCTGCCACTTGTGTCCAGGTTGAATTGCCTGCTTCAGTCTCCTCATTTTGCCTATTGTCTGCATTTTTTATGACCTTCTCACCTTGTCTGCCTTCCAGTCTTTTCCCCAGATGATGTTTTTGTGTGAATTGTTATTTGGATATGCATGAGTTTAAAAAGCAATGGAGCTCAAACTGTTGACATGAAGAGTAAATTTAGGTTTTTTTTTGTGATATTCAGGGCAGTTTTTTACTAACCGTTTTCTTTATTTCTAAGTGTGCTGAATAAAACATTGTGTGTTGCTAGTAGTTTGTAGTCCACAATATGTTTGCTGTAAATCGGATCAAATCTGTAACTTTCATTTGTGTTTTCTGAGATAATGTTTGAAGCAGAGCTCCACTGATTTGCAGCATTCATACTGTTAATTTTGGGGGTGGGGGTGAAGTTGTGTGGACTCTAATAGTAGCTCTTACAGTTACTGCCAACCAGGGAAGAGAATGTCCTGCCATTTACAACAAAGAAAGAAAGAAAGAAAGTGTTTCCAGAGACTTGTTGACATTTACATCCCCATTGGTACCAGGCCTTTATATATATATATATATATATATATATATATATATATATATATATATATGGAAGCGAAGGTCTGTGATACGGTTTGCATATTTGCAACTGGAGATCCACAAAGGGAGAAGATGAATCCCGTATCATAAAGTGGTTTTTATTCCTAAGCCTTCAGCCCCTGGCAGGAGCTGTCATCAGAGGACAATGCTTAGACTTACAAGAATCAAAGGCAATATACAGCAAAATTAAGTGGTGGGGGAAGGGTGGTCTTTAGGTCGGTGTGTGTGTGTGTGTGGGGGGGGGGTAATGAGGTGGGGGTTGGGAAGAGTATTGGTCGTAAATTTGTTTTTTTTTTATTTATTTATTATGAACATGTTCTTCTTAAGTTTGTATATGCTGGGTTTATGGCGGCACGGTGGCGCAGTGGGTAGCGTTGCTGCCTCGCAGTTACGAGACCCGGGTTCGCTTCCTGGGTCCTCCCTGCGTGGAGTTTTCATGTTCTCCCCGTGTCTGCGTGGGTTTCCTCCAGGTACTCCGGTATCCTCCCACAGTCCAAAGACATGCAGGTTAGGTGCATTGGCGATTGTAAATTGTCCCTAGTGTGTGCTTGGTGTGTGTGTGTGTGTGTGCACGCGCGCGCCCTGCGGTGGGCTGGCGCCCTGCCCAGGGTTTGTTTCCTGCCATGCGCCCTGTGTTGGCTGGGATTGGCTCCAGCAGACCCCCGTGACCCTGTAGTTCGGATTCAGCGGGTTGGAAAATGGATGGATGGATGGATGGATGGATGCTGGGTTTATGTCCAAACATCTGTTAATGTTGTTTTCGTTTGATAGCCAAGATTCACCTTACTTGTACATTGTTCCAGTTGAATGAATGTCCTGTTTTTCTTGTTAAAACAAGAAAAAGGTATTAGAATCAAGCAAAATTATCTGCCAATATAGTGAGAAAGTTTAACTTGTTAACTTGAAAAATTTTCTAAAAATGAGATTATATATCTTACACATACAAATCTACTCAAGTCAGTTATTGTTAAAATAAAAAAAAAAAACAAGATCTATTATTTCTTTTCAAGATTGTCTGGCTTGTTAAGATTTCATTTTTTGCAGTGTACCGATTAAGACGAGCAGCAAGCAGCCGGCTATTCCATCCCCCACCGCCACAGAACGTTCACTAAGTTTTCCCAGCTCATGCCTTGTTTGATTTTCTGGGAGTGACTGAAGTGCTGGAGTTTTAGAGTGGAAATAATAGATCGCTATTTGGAACACACACATTTCATGTGTGTTCTGTTTCTACAGTAATCTGTGTAAACACGTTTTTAAAACAGAAACATTTTTTATATTTTAGTAGTATATGACATAATGTAGGCGTAAATTATATAATGCATGAAGCCTGAAATCCAAAGATCAAGTAAACACTTTCACAAAAAATTCAAGGAATAGACAACAGCTTCAGTGGCATAGCGGTAAGATTTGCTGACTTGTAATCAAGAGTCCCCGGTTCGATCCCCACTCACTCCTATATTTGCCGTTTTCAGTAGTGAGCTGCTCCTTTTGTTAATACTGTATTATACAGTACACACATACATTTTGTTTGCATCTGTAACACACTGTGCGCATTTATAGGACTTGTAAAAGTTACCGTTTTTTTAACTTTTATTCTCTCTAAATCACGATCACAATACATACTACCCCCCCACCCAGGGATCTGACGCTGTTATTTTTCATTTGAAATGGAATAACTGGAGATGTGAGTGGTGTTTTGAGACAATGGAACTGGACATTCTCTCAACTGGAGGGATTAAAGCTGACACACAAACGCTGGCGAATCTGCCTTCTTCGTATCTCACCATCACTTGATTTTTTTTTTTTCTTCAGTTTTATTGAGTGTTCGTGCTCATGCTGAATTAGTGTGCACCTTATGGTGTATGATGTCAAAAAAAACCAAAAAACACAGACGTAGGTATATATGATATTTGGAATTATTCGATTTTATGACCTGTATAGTACATTTCGGAAAACTTTGTGGCACGGATGCAACATTATTCATATTATTCATATTCATTTGCATAACATCTTGCGGTTTGTAATCAGTGACTGCATGTTTTTTTTTCCCCGATCTTGCCAGTCCCGACATGTTGCTGTATGCTGTTTCTTTTGTACTCCAGGACATGCAGAGGATAGAATAGTACAGAGCAGTAAGTTCAGCACTATTTGCAATCATCAGATTCAAATGTTAACTGTTCACACACACGCAAGGATCGTCTTTTCTACATTTAGAACGCGTGTACCTGTTACAATGTACACGCTTCTCTCTATGCTGTGGTTCCTATTACACACCTGAAAGAAAGACAATATATGTGAAAACAAAATCGCACTAATGCAATATTATTTGAAAACGAATAGCGTCAGATCGGGTGTGGATTTATGCTGGTGCCATTACTGAAAGAAAAAAAAGATCAACATGTACGTTGATCCTGCAGCACTGAATAAACTCAAGCGCTCTAACATCCCCCCCACTTCCCCCCAATCTGACTCTAAGAAACAGCGCAAGTACAGACGCAAACCAAGTGTGATCAAGAGTCCCCGGTTCGATCCCCACTCACTCCTATATTTGCTGTTTTCAGTAGTAAGCTGCTCTTTTTTTAATATTATACAGTACAACACATACACTTGGTTTGCGTCTGTACTTGGTTTGTGCTGTTACTTAGAGTCAGATCTGGGGGGGAGGTGGGAATGTTAGAGCACGTGAGCTTATTCAGTGCAGCAGGATGAACGCACATGTTGATCTTTTTTTTCTTTCAGTACATGTGCCTTTCCTGTTTATTTATATATCTAGTGACTTTTTTGCCTGTCTGTCTCTCTATTGCGCAGTGCTTGGTCTGTCTGTGTGTTATGGATCTTAAAAATAACAGTTATAAGGACACTTGTTCATGTTAATTGCAGTCTCAATTGTTAAAAAATATTTTTAAAGGAGCATCCCACATGAAAATATAACGATCTCATTAACTGACAGTGCATACCAATTTATAAATTTTATGTCCGTTTAAGGTTAACAAGAAAAAAAAAAAAAGAACACTTTCACATCAATGGGGAATTGAACTCAGGTCCCTGATGGACAGTAAGCCTGCTGCGCTCTGAGACAGCAAATCTTACCGCTACACCACAGAAGCTGTTGTAGTGTTCTTGAACCTTTTGTGAAAGTGTTTATTTGATGTTTGGACTTCATGCTGCTTCACACATTCTATAGTTTATGCCTACATTCTGTAACATTTATTACTAAAATATGAAAAAGTTTCTGTTTTAACAATGTGTTTACACAGATTACTGTAAAAATGGAACACACATGAAATGTGTATGTTCCTAAAAACAATCTATTATTTCCACTCCACTTCACTCCCAGATAATCAATCAAGGCATGAGCTGGGAGATGCTCGTGCACGTTCTAAGTCGGTGGGGGGATGGAATAGCCGGCTGCTTGCAGCTTGTTTTTATTGGCACATTTAGAGGACAAAGGACGCTGGCGGAGAGGTGCGAATGGTTTTAAGGTGGGCCGGATCTACGAGTTTTTTCGTAGACTCTGGTAATTCTAGAGTTAATGGCCGTAGCACAGTCATTATGGAGTTTTCTATTTTCACTATCACACATTTTCTCTGGCATCATTTTGAGATTGAGGGTATATATATATATATATTTATAAAAATAAAATATAAATAAAATTCAACTTCTGTCTGTTCGCTTTTCACGGGACAAGTACTTAACAGATTTAGATCGTGTTTTTTTCAATAATTTGCTTGAACATTCCGGTTGATTTTGCAACGTCTCTCATTGCACTAAGTATCATAGTTCGCTTGTGGTACAGCTTTATTTATGCAAATCTGAGAGAGACGCAGTGGACCGATGGGATGGGGGCAGGAGCGATATATTTGTGCTAATCCAAGACAGAGGCTGCTGGCTGAGGGAAGGGGGAAACGTAACATCAGGAGTAGGGAGCTGGGTAGGGCCCTCCTTGCTGTCCTGTTTCACTTCTATGCAGGTGAAGCCACGGGGGATGGCTAGTTTATATACATCAGGCCCAAAAAAAAAAAAAAAAAGTTGCATGTGCCAGTGCCTACCTATTACTGCACTACTACTGCCGCGTGGCACACTGCAAGCTATGCACATTGGAACAACTCTGTCTTGTGCAGCATTTTGAAATCACAGGGTCAGTTACGTACCTTCAGTTTTAACAGCGTTTAGTAGCTTTTCACTTTTGTTAAAATTAATGTACAGTACTATACATTATAATGGCCGATAAATGTATGTGTGTGGTGTTGGAATTGTCACAAAAAAATTGAAATTATTAAACATGTACAAAACTGTGAAATTGCTTCAAGTATTGTTTCAATTTCCGAAGTAGGAAGAATAACAGTGACTGATATATTGTGTGATGCCGACAAAATTGAAAAATGTGTCGATTAATGTTAGTATTCTTGTCTATTGTAATTTTCTTTTTAAATTCTGTTACGTTATGTTTTGTTGCAGGCAGTTTGTGATGCGCTGTGCGGGAGCAGAAAGGGTGGAATGAATGCTGTAAGTGATAGGACTGGATGAAGGGCTTCTGCTCTATAAGGGGAGGACGTGCCTCTTAGGAGATGAGTGACAAGAGAAGTTAGGAGGAAAAGGAAGGTGCGGTGGAAGGATGTTTTGAGTAGGGAATCAGGAGACATAAGCGGGAGTGTTTGTGGTATACAGAACAACAGAATGTAACTGGCAGAAGATAAATTAACTGGTAGGGAGTGCTTTCCTTTATTGTTTTGGAGGTGTGCTCTGTAATCCAGATAAGACAGGGGACCGTTTGTTACGGAATAAAGACTCTAAGTAAAACGTAGAAAACTCTAGTACCTCTGAGTTGTATTTGTTTATTAGTCTGATCATTACAAAATTATATGAATTAATTATTTTGTTAATAAACTGTAGGCTTGTTTTGTAAATAAATACAATCTATTTGCTAAACTAACCTACTGTATATCATTTTTAAAGTAGCTGTTCTGTTATCCATCTTTTCCCTTAATCCGTCATGGCCTCAGTCCTGACCCCTGATGGATAATCGAGGGAGAGAGAGAAGTGTATGTATAGATGACTGGACCTTGTAATGGACTATCTAATACCCTGTCCTGTGTTGTTTCCTGTTTTGCCTCTCCATGCTGCTGGTGTAGGCTTAGGCCTTTCATAACCTTGAAGTTGATTAAGTGAGTTTGAGAACATACAGTACATACATACCTAACGAGAGACACAAACAGATAACTGTACACAGTGGAACCTCGGTTTGCAAGTAACTTGGTTTACGAGTGTTTTGCAAGACAAGCTAAAATTTTTAATAAAATTTTGACTTGATAAACGAGCGAGGTCTTGCAATATGAACAGTATGTATACGCTTTGTCTGCTGAGCGTCATGTGATCACAGCTAAGCTGATGGTTCTTTTCTCTCTCTCTCTCACTCGCTGTGGGATTGTGGGCAATTGTCTCCTATTCTCCGTCAGAGTCGGCGTGCCTCACTCATATAGTCAACATCCGTACAAGTGTATACTGTTTACTTCAGCATTGTGACTGTGTGTGTATGTGTGCGCATGCGTGTGTGCGTCTTGCACCCCAAAACACAAAGCTGAGTCTCAGTACTTTAGCAACACCAGCTTTATTCAGCTTGAAACAGCAACAGCGCGGTTATTTATTGTAGCGGGATCTGCCACTCTCCTATACACAGGCACAGCAGTCAGGCAGGGTCGTGGCCAAGTAGTTTTGTGCCCTGCACATTTATAATGTTCCTTGTATCACCCATTGACGACAGGCGCTTATTACATGTCCGCGATCTTTTCAGATTAGCTTTTACGGCGAACTGCTACAGCACTGGGAGACTGCGATTGCTTTGGGACGCTCTTCCGCGTGTCGTCTCGTTGGGTGGAATCCCACAAGAGTTTAGAAACTCACTCACACCAGCCATGATTCTTTTCAAAGGTAAAGTGCAGGTTAATTTGTTTTATGTATTTTTACTTTATATTTTATATTAATCATTTTTATATGAATAGTTTTGGGTTGTGGAGCGAATCATCTGAGTTTCCATTGTTTCTTATGGGGAAATTCACTTTGATATACGAGTGCTTTGGACTGCGAGCACGTTTCCGGAATGAATTATGCTCGCAAACCGAGGTTCCACTGTATTAGAATTTTATGATGTTAGATTGTAATGTTTAAGACTTTGCGTTCTTCCATCCATTCAGTTTCTATCCTACCTATCCAGTTCAGTGTCAGGTGAGTGTTAGGCAGTCTTAGCATTGTTGTGAATGCTGAGTTAATTTTCAGTTCTAAACTCAAGCCTTGTGTGGCATGGTAAAAGCATTTTTAGCCTCATAGTTCTAGTTTTTTGGGTTTGACTTTCAGTCTGGGTGCTATATGTGTGTGATTTCCATATTCTTCCAGTTTGTTGTTTTAATTGGAAACTTAGATTGGCACTGTTTGAGTGAGTTTCTGCACATGTGTGAGTCTTCCCTGTGATGCACTGGCACCTTGTCCAGGATGGCTCCCCACCTTTGTGTCCAGTGTTGCTGAGAAATATACCAGTCCCTTGTGATCATAAACTGCATAAGTGCCTTAGAACATGGATAAGTAGAATTTGAATTTTTTTTTCATTCTTATACAAAAATCAGTATTACAAGTTGGGATAGACTAAAACAGCAAGCAAGTCTGAAAAATAAGAAAATTACAATCTGTGCAAACCAGGCACCAGGCCAAGTTCCTAGATAATCACCAACTGTGACATCCTAGCAAAGGGTATGATATAGTTACTGGGTGATTCTAATTTTCCCTTCTATGAATGAATATGAGCGAGAGGCCTGTGATGGGCTGGCACCCCAAAATGGTTTAAGACCGACCTATTACCCCGTGTTGCTGAGACAGGCTCAGGACCCCCACAACCCTGAAGTGAAGAAGTAGCTTAAATATTTGGATAAAGCAGAACAAAGCCGCGTTGCCAAATCTCGGCTTACCCTTCCCTGGTTTCAGTAACTGTACAGGTGCATGATGTTCTTACCTGTGTGCCATTGTGGCTTCTCTTTCACTGTCTTGTCTGTTTTGCTGGTGATGCAGGCCGTCAGCAGTCCTGGACATCCGTAGCTTCATTTCAGTTCTGCAGCTCGCCCTCTCCAGGTAACCTTCCTGTCCTTCACTTTCTTTTTAACATCTCTCTGCTATCTGATTATCTTCTGGTGGTGTTCATAACATTTTATTTATTTGACTTACAGGTTTGACTTCAGATTGATTTGTGGCATTAACTGATTTTTCTGTTTGTCATTAATAACCCAAATGTGAGAATCACCTTTTTTTTGTTAATAAGAAAGTAATTGGAGAAAAAAAGTTCAATCTTAAAAATATGTAAAGTCTCTGAATGCGAGGATATCAAATGTTCAGTGGCACACTTGACCTAATATCCCCAAAATAATATGCGATGCCCTGAAATCCACCAGTTTAGTCGATGGCAGTACAAGGGTCATTTATGCTATACATGATTTCCATTAACCATTATGAGAGGAAGACAGAAACATTTAAATATAAATGATGAGTCTGGAATGCAGCAGCTTCTGGTGGAAAATACAGGCAGTCCCTGTGCTTTTGAAGGACATTTCAGACTATGGAAACAGTCAAAAAGTCAGAGATTTAAACAGTCAAAAAGTCAGGGGAGCATCCTTAGAAAACAGATTAATTTAATTTGAAACGTTTCTCATTTTTAGACCAGGTACCTGCAGGAAGGCAAATGGAATAGCCACTGAGCCAGTGATAGCAACCCACACTTGGGGGCAGAGCTGTAGCTCTTTTCGGGGCTGCTCAAGTGCACCCCCTAGTGATCAGTGCACCATTACTGCATTGTTAACATTTCTAAATGTAAAGGTTGTAATCAAAATAAATTGTGTCAGACATTTTATCAGCTTTAATAAGATTTTGCAACAGACAATATTTAAGATGAATTCAAATTGTTATTTTTAGGGAAAATAGAGAAATTATCCCACCATTTCTAAATTTAACCAATCCTATTCCAGTTATATTCTGATTTAATCAATCACATTCTAAATCATGTCAATAACTTAATTACCTGATTTAAATATGTCTTTAAATTATCTTATTTGAACATTTCTTTAACATTGTACTCTATTTTGGTTTTTTTTAGCCTTGTATTATTTATTAATAAAAGGGGTAAAAGTGGCCTTCTTGGAAAGTTGTTGTGTTTTCTATCCTATCTATCTATCTATCTATCTATCTATCTATCTATCTATCTATCTATCTATCTATCTATCTATCTATCTATCTATCTATCTATCTATCTATCTATCATATTTGTTTATGTCCCTACCTGATTATTTTGTCAAAACTGACTGTAAGTGTTCTCAGATGCACACACAGAGGAATGCTTGCAACACCTAAACAGGCTACAGTACAGTTTCATCCTTGTGTATTATTTGACAATTACATGCTATGGAAGTTAATGAATGCACAAAGATATCCTTTATAAAGAGCCTACAGAAATGAACTCCATGCTGAGAGCTGTGTGTTTACATCTGTTTTTACATTTAGAGTCTATACACATAGAGTCAGCCCATCTTTACATAGCACCTTTAGAAGGAGTTTTAAAAGTACAGTGCTACAGTACAATTGGAGGTTTATATATTATTTAATTGAGTACATAGCGGTGGCAAAATTGTTCCCATATAGTTTTGAAAATCTGAGTACAGGTATGTTAATAGATTGAAAAAAAACTCTATATGATACCTTTCCACAAGTAATATCATGCTTAGTTAGGAGCCTTTCAGCTGCATAGCTATTCTGTTTCTATAGTGCATATAAAATGTATGTAAATAAATAGTGTGGCATAGTGGTTAAGTCTTTGGACCTCAAAACCTAAGGTTGTGGGTGAAAATGTCGCTAATGACACTGTTTGACCATGAGGCAGTCACTTCATGTGCCTGTGCTTCATTTTGTAAAACAAAAGAAATATAATCAATTGTATTTCTGATGTTGTAAGTCTTCTTGGATAAAGGCATCAGTCAAATAATAAGTCATCATAATTTTTGTTGGCTTATATATTTGTCTGTCTATCTATGCATCTGTCTGGTTTGTCTATGATATAGTGCCTTTCTATCTGTCTCTCTATCCATCAGTCTTTTGAAATGAAGGATATTAAACATAGATGGAAATAGAGATAGATATGAAAGGTACTATATTAAGAACTATATTACAGACAAAAGAATAGAGATACATGAAACATTAGAATCTATCTGTCTGTCTTGTATAGTGACTATCTATCTATCTATCTATCTATCTATCTATCTATCTATCTATCTATCTATCTATCTATCTATCTATCTATCTATCTATCTATCTATCTATCTATCTATCTATCTATCTATCTATCTAATAGTTCTCAGTAGATTTATGTATTTATGTAGCTCTCTGTCTTTCTGCCTTTCTATTATTCATTTAGTGAATTAAAAAAAATGATATTAGCTGTGTGTCTGTACACCTGTTATATAGTGACTTTCACATCTATGTATCTCTTTGTCTGCTGTCTGTTTATCGAACTATATATACACCTATCTGTCTTGATGTGTTTGTTTATTTTTAATTTCTTGTTCTTTTCTCCTTGGAATTTTTCCTGCTCCAAGTTAAGAAGAATGCCGGATTCCTGGACATTCATCAGAGTGGAGCGATCCACCGAAGTAACAGCTTTGGAGACGACCTGGAGTTGGAGGGTGACAGCTCCCTGCCGCCCATCATGCACATCTCACAGTAAGATGAGATTTATAATACATGAATGTAATGCCATTTCAGTAAGTTGCTCTGAGAGTCACTTGCCTTCAGTACTTGCTGTATCACCGTTTCCAGCATCTTTTTAGTTGCTTAATTATAAGCTAGTTGTAATTTGGAGAAAGAATCCCCCCAGTGCCAAAACATCAAAACAGTCAATATATTTTATTATTTTTTTCTTTGTTCTTTGAAGTGTTATTTTCAAGGCTGTGCAAATGAAATGTGGCCCTCCAGAAGCACTTCAAAAAAAGGAGAGTTTTTGAAAACTAGGTTTTCTTTTTCCTTTTTTTTTTTTTTTTTTAAATGCTTACAACCCTCAGGGTAAAGATGACAAAAAAATCAAAATTGGCTACCTTCATACATCTGAGATTAAAAGCAATCATTTTTAGGGAATCTATCAAATAAAAACAATGAAGGCTTGCAATTCCTTAAATGACCTCATTTACTTGATAGTAAAATAGCACAAGGTTTTATTTTCTGAAAATTGATTGCAATGTGGAGAGTACTTTAATTTTACTCTTGCTGGCCTCGGTCAAAGTGGTCAGTCAGCAAGCTGGCGGGTTTTTCCCCATCCTGCTCTTTTCTGCTCTCCAGCTGTTTTTACTTATTAGTCTTCTGTTGTGTGTGTGCATTTTACATGGATGCCTCATTTAATTAGAGCTGTTTTCTTCATGTTGTGTTCTGATATGGAAGAACCCAACAAGAATACATTTCACTTTTACAAGAAATTAAGTCAAGGTGAGCCTTGTATGCACATTTTAAAAATGATTTCTCCTTTCTTACGAGTTACATCATTCAAGACTATAAACTGGGTCCCGTGATGCACTGGCACCCTTTGCAGAGCTGTTTACCACCATTTCAGAGAGGTCATATTCCACGTTATTATGTTTTACATAACTTACACCAAGAGAATCCTGTTATCGAAGAGTGGTGATGTGGTGCATGTTGCTTTAGTATTCAGACAAGAACTTCATTGCACTCTGTATATTTGAGAATAAAACTGGTTAAATTACATTACATTTTTATCATGGCAAATCCCAAGATTTCTGAAAGAGACAAATCCATTGTCTGCTTGCTTATTGTTACTAAACTCACAATAGCAATCAGCCCTCAATGCTTTTTTATATGCAAAATAAAAGAAATGAGTAAATGAAAAAAACAGATTATGGTATAGAATTAATCCACGATAAAATTGAATGAAGCTCTACCAGTTAATGATTTATTTGTATAAGCATATGCTGATTTGCTGTTCTTGAGCTGCTGTTCTTGAAAATATTATAGAAAGTGTAATACCTTTTGATGGTAAAGGCACAGAATTTTTAAATAGAGATTGAGAGATGAAACTTAAATCACAAAATGAGGATTGGCCAAAACCATGAATCTTTCTTTTCTTTCGTTGCAGCCAAATCACTAAACAAAGATGTTAAAATACCAATTCACAAATTCTAAAACCAAAATGACTAAACGTAATGGATATGTCACACTGGACCACCTTTCCAGCAATTTTCAGTCGTGACCTTAATTTACATAATTTTAGCAAGTCGGAGACGGGCATCAGTGTGCTCCAATAAAGGGCCATTTGTATAACATGACATACCCAGAGACTCAGTACAACTAGTCTGCAGCTCACATTGGCTTGATTTTGTCTTTAGCCATAGGGGCAGCTTGGTGGGCATGAGAGCTGACGACTAATGAATGGTTATCTGGAAGTACAATGCATAGAATGATGCAGTAAGGCATAAGGAACACGTGTTAAGAATCTTACAAACAGAAGAGAAGTTATCTGTCTTCTGTCTCTTGTTTTCATACCATGATAGGACGGAAAAAAGAAAAAAGAGCTGAAATTGCTTCTGAACTTATCCTACCTGCTGACCCTTCATATAGCACCAGCCTTATCAGGCATCCTTCTATTGGTTTTCACAAAAAGCGGAAAGCATGACCATGCTGAAAAGTTTGTATGCTGTCATTAAATTTGACATGCCCTGTGATTTTTAGCCATGTGAATTGACATGGTCTGGCAATGACAGTCAACAAGTCTGACATATCTAATAACTAAAAGTCATGTAATGTGACATTAGTTTAATACAGACACTTTTAAAGTTATTAGATTTCTATCCAATAATTGGGTGGTGCATCGCTCTTGAGTTTTATAACCTCTATTCTGTGACATCATGGGTTGTGACCTCTGGTTGTTCACTTGGTAGCATGGCTAGCAGCTGTGCACAAGCTAAGTCCAAAATGCCAGCACTTGCAAGAAACAAAATGGCATCAAAATAACACGTGAAGTATTTTTAACAATTTTAATGACTGGTTTTATCACAAAATAAATGAAATCAGTAGAAATTCATTCAAGTCCATAATATGAGGAGGTAGTTTTGATTTTAGGCTTTGATTCCAATACACACAGTAGTTGTGATTTGTAACAATTTTCTAGTAAATCATCTTAGAATGACTTTTGATCACCATTATAATACTGGCAGATACCACTACTGATGCTGTGTCTAGTGAAACAGAGCCCTAAGGTGACCACCTCCCCCGTAGAAGGTGCTTTCTGTGGTCCATGCTTCTGATGTGTTTCTTTTCGACAAGTGATTCGTGTTTAGAAAGAGACACATTCTGTGCAGCACTTCAATTATGAATTAGTGTGCTGTTTAAAGATTTACCTTGAGGGTGGTTACTTCAAGTTGTATATTTTGTGTGTTTTTCTGTTTACTACACTAGCAGCTGCTTGGATCACCAGTACAACTTAGTCAAAACTCTCTGGGGGACACTCACAAAAGGTACTTGTAGAGAAACACACACACACAAAAAGACTCTTATTTGGAAATGAATGGAAGAGGAAAGAGATTCTGTAAGCATTGCTCCGTAAGTCTAGACTGAACTAACATATCCTCCTTATTTACATTACAGCATAAACTCCTGTTCCTCTCGGTTGCATTATCTGCACATTTTTATTGTAAAGAGCAAACGCTATCAAGCTGCAGCTAAAAGGTGTTTGAACTGATTACTCGCATGTGGCTTTGCATGTTCCCTAAGTGATATAAAGCATGGGGTTAGAAAAGGAATTGCAGTTTATATATGGGCAGGAGATCAGTGCTATCGGGTATATAATAAGGAGCACACTGTAGTCTTCAAATAGGAAAGACGGAGCAGAATCCTAGCTTGTGCCATACCTAGCACATTTTCTTGGCAGTATTACATATGACAAAGAATTGGGGTTAAAGTCTGAAAAGCTGCTTTTCCTTCAGTGTATTTTAAGACTGATATGTAAATCTTTTAACATAAGTGTTACCTTTGGTAAGTCTGTTAAACTGTACAATAAATTGGTTCATTTCCAAGTCATTACTGTGTTTGGACTTGAACTAATATCTAGATGGAATATTCCTTTCAAATAATTGTATTCTTTCATAGAAGAATATTGATCATGATTTTATTTTTCATTTTCTTTTTATTGTTATTTTTCTTTGGCAATTTTACTTTATAATCCACACAGTATGACTTGGCCATCAGTTTGTTTAACTGAGTGATGTGGTATTAATACTAAGGCTGAAAAAGAGGGGATTGGATTTACTGCACTAAATACCTGTTGGGTAGTTATTGGGGTTTTTAATCATTTTACAATCACATTTGTTATTAAAAAAAACAAAAAAAACAAAACTGCAATTAGTTGTAGACCTTGTAGAACTTTTCACAGCACATCACTCTATACCATTTTCACATCACTTGAATTATAATATTATGTGTATGAAAGCCACCACAAGAGTATTTTATCTTTAATTTTTAACTACAGCATTATAAAATATTTCCGAAAAGCATACTGGATAGTCAACTAGTACATGTAATTACATTCTATTACTACTGTCATTTTTGAATATAACTTATTGTTATCACATTTTTGTTTACTAAATATTTCCATAACTGACTGTTGGATGAAGCAACCAAAAAATGTGAAAGTTTGCCTGAATGTTTCCTGTATTGTATTTTTAAAGCTGCATTCATTATATAAAATGTACCATTTTGATACATATGTTATTATTGATGCACACTTACCTTGCTACATTTATTGTTGGACCAGTTTTTAAGATGGATTTTTTTAGGCCTGGCCAAGAAATGAACTAAAGTCCCTAAAGTTACTTTATAGTAATATCCACAGTGTACATCCACCTAACCATAAACCCATCATCAGAGTAGGAGGTGAAAGGTATCTTGGCATTGGGCATAAGACAGGAACCAGTCTTGAACAAGGTGCCAGTCCATCACAGGGTACAATAACACATGCAAGTTCTTTCACACCAGACCAGTTTATAGTCACCAGTTAACCTACTATACAGACATGTCTGTATGAACAGAAACAGAAAAGCCCTTCACTGTTACTGGAGGCAGTGTGGAAATCAATGTTCATTAAAGGAAGCAGTAATTTAACACTTTTTGCAGAACACAAGGCCTGCTTCACCAAAACCAATGTGTGGGATGCTGTACAAAAGTAGTACAGATTCTGAAGAAGAGATTGGTAGGGGTATGCAAGGCAACTTAATGAACTGTGTTAGAAGTGGAGACATGATGGGTTATGATCAGTGAAACCTTCTGTGGGTGGGCCCACAATTTCAGACAGTTAGATTCAATGTCATATGATGAAGGAAATGGATTGGTTAAGCAGTGTGTCCTAGTGGCTAAGAAGTAGGACTGAAAGTCATGTGGTTGCTAGTCCGGTTCCTACCTACCTACCTACCTACCTACCTACCTACCTACCTACCTACTTACTTACTTACTTACTTACTTACTAACCTACCTACCTACTAACCTACTACTTCTTTTCACATCTGTCTGTTTCACTTACTGGTCTGTCTACCTGTTAGTTTCTGTCATTCATTTCTATATAGAACCTTTTCTGTCTTATAGTAACCTATTGATTAAGACATTGACTGTTACTATTATTAAATTTAAAGGGGTCAGTACCTTTGGGTGTTTAAGACTATTTTGGGAAATTTAGAATGAGCAGCTGCGATATTAGTGAACAACATGTCAGTAGTGATTTTCACAACTTCTTAAGGGAATTCAATTTTAGATGCATGTCATGAAAGGAAACTAAATAAAAATAATTAATGACTATATTGGTATTGTCAGGACTCATTTTGCAGACTGTTGATGGAATAAAACCAGATTTTCAGAGTAGTTTATGTGAGGAATTAAAAGGTGAGGTGACGAGTCATGATATAGATTTTCTCTGATGTAGTAAACTGTAAATAATAGTAATAGTAGTGATGGTATCATATGTAGCAGCAAATTTTTTGTAGCTGTGTAGTTAGACACTCAGATAGATAAATGGGAAATTCAGTATACTTTTGATAGAATTATGAGTTCTGTTTCTATCCCCGGGAGTATACATACATCAAGAACTTAAAAGGTATAACAATCTTTTATTGTGGAGGGTCAGGATATTTTAAATTCACTTGCTGTTCAATCTAGAAAGTACATCTAGAGAACACAAGATACTCTGACCTCAGTCTGAGAATAGTTAGTGCCTGCCAATTCAGATAAGCATATTGTAATGGTCTTTGGTGTTTTTATTGACTTTGGAAACCATGAACAATTTGATTGGTACATCAGTGGTGAAGAATTGGGGAATATAAATTGTTGATCTTGCTGATAAAATTCATTACTATGTGGGGCATACTGTTATAGGTCCAATAGATAAAATTTACAAAACTGATCACAAAGTTATATATTGTGTCTGTCTGCCTGTCTGCTTATCGTGTGCTAATTTTCAATTCCTCTTTCAAGCTAATTAAAAGGACAGGCTTAGTTATGAGATGTGTTCTGGACCCCCTGGATTTAGTAGTGAGGGAGAGAATGAAAACAAAACTGAGTGCCATTATGAACAATGCTGCACATTTTCACTCTGGCACACTGAGGACTTTCAGCCAATGAATCATTCAACAGCACTGTATCAAGAAACACTATGGGGACTCCTTTATACCAATACCAATTATTATGCACTAAGACTGTCAAGTCAGAAGTTTTCTCTTTTTTAGTAATTCTGGTGCAAGTTCAGACCATATTGTGTGTGTGTGTGTGTGTTTTATATATTTATGAATCAATTTATGTATGTATTTATTTATTAAAAAAAAAAAATTCTTTAAAAAAACAAATTTCCCATCAGGTGACAAATAAAGTCCAGTCCTGGCCAGTCCCAAAACACTGGAGCTAAAAAACATCTGTTACTTTTTTTCCTACTTTTAATAGAACATTCTCTTAACTGCTTAATCCAGTTCAGGGTCATGAGGGTCTGGAGCCTCCTGAACAGGGTGGCAGTTTATTGAAGCTCTCTCTCTCTCTGTGTCTCTCTGTCTGTCTGTCTCTCTCTCTCTCTCTCTCTCTCTTTCTCCTTTGATTTTTTAACACAGCTGTCATTTCTCTATGCAAACTGTAGATGTTTACTTAGTGATCTTTATTAGTGCTTTTCTAATGTTAAATTGTACCTGAGGTTGCAATGAAAAGGCCTCCCCGCTCTTTAAATAAGCTTGGTCCAGTAGCTGGCATCTGACCCAGTGATGATTCTTTGCATGCTTCATTTTTTTTCAAGTCTTTTTGAATGATGTTAGACTTTTGCAAGTTTTAATTAACATTCCTTCAGTCCTCCTCTATGCCCGCGTGTCACCATTCAGCTCCAGCTGTGGCTGCCCTTTGTTTTCGGTGATCCTCTACTTGTACCCCCCCACCTGATAAAGCTGAAATTTGCCTTCCTCCGGCTCCTTACTCTTCTTGCCTTTTGACTGCTTCATGTTGTAAAAACCGATGGAGCCAGCAGAATTGAAAGGCCAGAGCCCTCAGTTGAAACTAGAAGGCGGAGTGGAGATCATGGCAGGCATTTAAGTGACGCTGTAAAACATGCAGTAATTTTCAAAGAAAGCCAGCCCTCATTTTCCCTGGAGGGAGTCAGGCCTTCTCCAAACTTGTCTTTATCTAATTGTGCACACACTGGCTCCTTGAGAATCTCTGGACTCTGAAGGCCCATATAAGTCAAAAGAGGATAAATGTTAACAAATGAATGACAGCTATGCAAGCCAGCCTGCTACCGAAGTTAGTGTGTAATTGCGTGTGTTCTTTTTTTTTTATATATAAAGTGCAGCATCTTGATTGAATTTGAATCTGAGGCCATCTAAATGCAAGGGTAAATGTGACAAGCAAGTGTGTTTGTTTTAAAAAGGTTCTTTGTGGGGATGTAGGGGAATGAGGGTACTAGTGTCCTTATGTTGTACATATTTAATTGTATTTTGTTTATATGATCTACACCAAATCAAATTCAGTACAAATTTTATTAAACTTATTAAGAAGTTCTCCACTATTTTGGAGCACCCTTTTAGTTAAACTGTTTTAATAATTAATCACCACAGTAGTTAAACTTACTTCCTCCCTGCTCTAAGGATCTGCATCCCACTGACAGCTTGTGCACTGTATCATGATCTTGCACATGTCTCCATGACACTTCTTAAGGGACTCATGTTTAAAACACATCCATGTTTGGTCAAATATGGATTTGAAGCTGGCCCAAAGTGGATGAGAACCATCATTACATCGTTATACTGAGTATGGTCACAGGAAAGCTGGAGGGTATCCCACGATGCATAGGGTGCGAAGCAGGAAAAACCCCTGGTCAGGGCGCCAGTCCATCCACACACACACAGACATACACACATTTGGGCCAATTTAGCATCGCCAGTCCACGTATCCTGCATGTCTTTGGACTCTGGGAGGGAACCACTGGAGTGACAACTTTCATGAAATACATTGCCGTCCCACCAAGGACATGTTCTGGGCTTAAGCCTGATACAGTCTGCAGAGGCACTGCATTTTTACACCTGTAAATCGGGCAAAGTGGAATTTTATAAATGGATAGCAGTATATTCACTTCTTTATAACTTCTCAAAATATGATGGCATTGTTGTCCCAAACCTGTGCCCCACTCCACAATTCTTAGAGAGATACTATATATGACTTGAGTGCACCTGGAGAACAACTGAATAGTTGTATGTCAGTCCTTACTTCATGAAGATGTTGTACTGGGTTTCATTGGGTTGTACTAATTTTAGTGATAGCTTTGGAACAACTAGAGCATTGCCCTTAATGTTGGGGCAGTAAGAACAAACATACATTCGTGTCAGTCCTCATGTCATAAAAATGCTGTACTGGGTTTGAAACTTCAAGGTAAATGTTATGAAAAGGACCTGGGAATCATTGTGGACTCATCACTATCAACATCAAGACAGTGTACAGAAGTGATAAAGAAGGGTAACAGGGTGTTCAGTTATATATCACAATGTGTGGAGTGCAAGTCAAGGAAGGACAGGCTTAAGGCATGTACCATACTAGCGAGGCCTCATCTGGAGTACTGTGTACAGTTTTCCTCTCCATATTACAAAAAAGGCATACCAGCACTAGAGAAAGTCCAGAGTAACTAGGTTGCTTTTGGTACTAAGAGGTATGAGCTGTGAAGAGAGAGTGACAGAGCTGAACCTTTTCAATTTAGCCAAACAGATGTTAAGAGGTGAGACAGTTATGACAGGAATTAGTATAGTGCGTCACAGTGACTTAAAGGGAATTGCTGTTAAGTTGTATATACATTTTTCCCCAGAATTTTTAGACCCCCCTCATATATCTATTCTTTTTTCCACCCCAGACATTTTATTTGCTCATAACAGGGGTGTAGGAAGTCAGTTTGTGTACCTGGCAGTACTGAGCGTAAGGCAAGACCGAATCCAGGATGACCAATTAATCCATTGCAGAGCAGTCATATATCTTTAAAATGGAATGGGGATATCTATCTATCTATCTATCTATCTATCTATCTATCTATCTATCTATCTATCTATCTATCTATCTATCTATCTATCTATCTATCTATCTATCTATCTATCTATCTATCTATCTATCTATCTATCTATCTATATACAGTATAAATATATATAAAATTAGTCATTGGGGGACTATGCAAATTCCAGGCAGATTTGAATAGAGGATGCGAGTCAGCAGTACTAGCCCTCAGCCACTTTACTATACTCAAATGACGATTCTTGCTTGAAATAGCCCCTTTCTTTTTGTCTGTACTTCCATTTTCAAATTCATTCAAATGGTCCCTGGGTTTATAGTGCTAGTCCTTCCAGCCTACCATTTTCAAATGTTACAGAAGCACAATAGTTAATGTTGCTCCCACATGGATCCAGTATCCCGGGTTTGAAACCTGCACCCTGCTGTTGTGCAGTACATGTGGTGTTTTTACTTTGTTCTCATTGCTTTTCTTCTTGCTACTCTTATTTTTTTTTATGTCTCTAAAGACTTGCAGCTTAGACTGAATTGAAATTTTAAATTTTCCCAGTGAATGTGAGTAAGTGGTTGAGTGGACCCTGCAATGTACTGCTGTACTGTCTAGGGTTGGATACTCCTCTGTACCTGATGGTGCTGGGACAGGCTGTGACCTCTTGAACTAAGCAGGTTTATAATTATGCATTAACATTCCTCAAATCACTATTATTATTTTTAAATACAATTTCAGTGACATATTTTACTCATAATTGTTTTTTATCATTTTTTTGTATTAAAATTCTATAAAGCATTTTTTGTCTTAATATTACTGTGTCATAACATGTTCTCACACCTTGCCAGAAATCACTTCTCTTTACACATCATTGTACAGAGAGGCTGGCCATGCACCCATGTTGTTTTGTTTGAGCCAAAGGGAATTCTCTCCCCAGAAACAAGCAAGTAACCAAACTGTGAGGTTATTCCAATGGCACCAGCGGGACCCACTGCATCAACCTTTCCACTGTGGCTCAATATGAGAAATCCATGATCACAAATTTAGGTGTGAAAATGGATTCTACTTTAAAACTTGATAGCCATGTGAACGCAGTGGTAAAATCTTGCTTTTTCCAGTTGAGACAGCTGTCAAAAATCAAGCCAGTTTTGTCTAAATGCAACCTTGAAAGAGTGATACATGCTTTTATAACCTTTCGTCTAGATTACTGCAGTGCGCTTGTTTTTGGAATTAGCCAGGCCTCCACTGCTCACCTACAGCTGGTGCAAATGCCACTGTTCGATTTTTACGTGAAACAAACAAGCATGAGCACATTTCCCAAATTTTGGCATCCCTTCACTGGCTTCCAATTTGTTTTTGAATCCATTTTAAGATTCTTGTATTTGTTTTTAAATCTTTAACGGTTTTGCCCCATTTTATCTGTCAGAACTACTATATGTACCGTCTCGCTCTTGCAGGTTAGCAGACCAGATGCTTTTACTTGTTCCTAAGGCACAATGCAAACTTAGAGGTGATTCGGCTTTTTTAGTTGCAGCTCCAAAACTCTGGATCAATTTGCCATTGCACGTTAGGAAGGCTCCTTCACTTGCTGTCTTTAAATCTTATTTAAAAACACATTTTTACTCCCTGGCCTTTGACCCATTGTGAGATGTTGACTATCTATGTACTTATGAATTATGAGTTTCTCCAGCTCTTATGTGTTTCTGTTTCTTTTACCCTTTGGTTATTGTGTGTCTTATATGTTGGGTTTTACTGTACAGCACTTTGGTCAGCCTTGATGTTGTTTTTAAAATTCTTTATATATAAATAAATAAATAATCCATTACATAGCAGCAGACTCTTTCATTCTCGCTGCCTCCTCACTACACTTGACAATCTCAAAAGAGTCCATGAATTTCACCATTGAGAAATGGCTTAATGCCTTGTTCCCATACCTTAATACAGTGAGGCTGGCCATCAACCCAAAGGCCATGAGTCAGTAGTAGTGATGAGCAAACCCAGCTGAATTCACCTCACCTTGAGTTCACCAAAACCGTTTAGGAATTTTGGAGAACTCTGCTAAACTCATTGAAGCCAATGGGAAAAGAGAAGCTGAACTAGTTCTGAGTAGATTATAATGGTAAAGTCATCTTTTAAATGTTCCAGAGGGCAAGGAAAGTGTCTGCCAACTTTGCTCGACTGATGTAGTCAAACATGCAACCTGAACAGTGAGGCAGCAGTGCTAACCACTGCACCACCGTGCCTCTTAGCGATAAAATTATACTCCAAGTCTTTTATCTCTGTCTGCATCTCCTCCTGTGGGTATTAGTTGCAGCTCCTGTCACTATGGTTACACCACAAGAACTTGTAATGCAAAGGATCAACTTGTGTATCTGTTCCTGCCACTACCTGATCAGCGCTACATAGCAAATAGCATAACATGCTTAATCCAGCAGTGAAGACACAGTGTACAATGAATCCATGAAGAGCAATTAAATATTTTCATAATATTTGCATTATGGTCAGCTAATATACCCCTCATATGAAAATACTGCAATTTTTTTTGAATATGTGCATACGAGGTACAAATCTGACTAGAGTAGTGATCGGGTAGTGACATCACATGTTCATGCAAATGCCCTAAATAATTAATTTATGCATAAAACAAATTCTATTGTGCAGTTAAGTGTCAGGTGAAGCATGGTTAAAGTTCTGGCATCGATACTGATTGGGCAGGTAATGCAGATCGGGGAGTGACATCCCTATTCATTATAGCTGCTACAGGTCTGTGATGTCATGCTGGCCTCACTTTGCATCATGAAGCACTGCAGGTAAAAAGCTGGCTGTACATCTAGCTTTAAGGAAAAGTTTGTCAAACCAGGTCACAGGTGAACCTGACAGATTCTATATGAAAAACTCTTTGGTAAAATTTACTGATCAGCACAAGTCAACAGGCAGAAGCTTATTCGAGACAAAATGAACTCCCATTCCCTAAATGAGTAATGGAGCTTTTAACCTTTACCTGAACTGCAAGGGCATCAAAAAAAGGGACTGCCTGTCAACCCTGTCTGTCCCCCTCTACAGCTGAGAATTGAACCCAAGACCCCAATTTTGCAGTGACATCTACCCCACCATGCAATTTGCCACCTATCTGTTTTTGAACCCCCTTAATTAATTTCTCATCTTTACCCTCTTCTGGAGGCTTCAGGTACAATATAGGAACTGAGGTGTATGTAATGCTGCTTCATTGCAGGCCACACACACCCAAATGGGGCCAGCTTAGACTTGCCAATCAGTCCATTTGGGAAGATGTTATAGATGTAAAAGCAGCATCCATAGAAATCCAACTCAAACCACAGGACAACATTCAAACTCCATACAGGCTGGGGTTTGATCCCTGGACTTGTGCTGTAAGGTTAAAGCACTTAAACAAAAAAAATCTCAGCATTTTTCCTTCAACTGGGATTTTTTTTAACTAAAGAAGTCAGCAGATGCTGCGTTCACTGAGTCCGGGCCCCATCGGCAGGTGTCACGAGCACTCGGTTTAAACGGCAGCATTTGCATGAATGAATGTGGAAATCGGGAAGCAGCCGGACGTGCAAGAATGGAATCTCGGATTATGCTGGAAATGGCAACCAAGCATGCCAATAAAGCTCAGTTAATCAAGTGCTCCTTGCCGCCTCTTTGAAGTGAAGTGAGATGGCTCTGCTGATCATGCCGCCGAGAGGGCCTGCTGATTCCTTGACAAGAAGCGCCAGTCCAACAGCCAAGGAATCCTTTTGTTTCACTCAGTTCCCTTTGATTGTGTGCCAAGCACATTTATCTCAGACGATGAGACACAAATTCCTTTCAATTAAGGTATTAGGCACTTGCCCCATTGTCTGCACATTTAAGTCCTTCATAAAGTGAACTTTAATACAATATCTTTAAAGGCTTACGTCTCAAAGTCTAAGAAAACGCTTTTTAATAAGAGGCACACGAGGTCTGCCCGAAGAATATCCCCAATTAGCAAGGGCTGGCAAGTACCAATAAGACATTGTGGAAAAAGCTGAAAAACGAAGGAAAAAAAGGCAGAAAAGAATCTGGCCACACACTTCTCCAGAGTCCTGGGTTCAATTGGGACTAACAGCAAATACTCTTCATTGTACTATATGTTATATTTACAATAAGTATAATGAAATGGCGGGCGGCACGGTGGCGCAGTGGGTAGCGCTGCTGCCTCGCAGTTGGGAGACCTGGGGTCCTGGGTTCGCTTCCCGGGTCCTCCCTGCGTGGAGTTTGTATGTTCTCCCCGTGTCTGCATGGGTTTCCTCCGGGCGCTCCTGTTTCCTCCCACAGTCCAAAGACATGCAGGTTAGGTGGATTGGCGATTCTAAATTGGCCCTAGTGTGTGCTTGGTGTGTGGGTGTGTTTGTGTGTGTCCTGCGGTGGGTTGGCACCCTGCCCAGGATTGATTCCTGCCTTATGCCCTGTGCTGGCTGGGATTGGCTCCAGCAGACCCCCGTGACCCTGTGTTGGATTCAGCGGGTTGGAAAATGGATGGATGGATAATGAAATGGCAATCCAAACCTGATTGATGATGAGTTTGCCTGTTCTCCTTTTGGGTACTGTCATTTCCCACCCACATCCCAGAATTCCTGGGTGTTAGGTTAATTAGTGACACCATATTGAACCAGAGACTTGAGATTAGCAGTTGAAAGCTGCTCATTATACAATAAAATGAATAGAACTAATATTCCAGTCCCAGTCAGTATCTCTGTAGAATCTGCATGTTCTCCATATATGAGTGAGACTTTTTGAGGGGACATCCGATTTTCCTTCCACATATAAAAATCTTTGGTTAACCTGGTCCAATGTATGCAAGTGTGTCCTGTGACCATGTTCCTTATCCTCTCAAATGCCAGAGATGTACAGGTGACATTGTTTGGCAGCTCTAAATAGCCCTCATCTGGGTTTGAGCATGACCTGAGAGAAACTGACAGCCCATCTGCCTTTAGCCAGATGCTGTTGGAATAGGCTTCACATGAGACCCAATACTTGGATTAAAAGGTTTTAAACTTGTAGATGGTCCTTTATTTTTTTTCTGTTAATTCACATGCTGCACCGTCATCCCTACCTATATTTGCACTACCTACATTTCTGGCGTAGTTGATGGCAAATGATAACAAACAAAAAGACCTGCTTCATCATATAATGTGCATTTCAATTGTAAATGATTCCTTAAAGTGTTTGACTAGTACACCACTAATTTACAGTTGTTTCATTTTATTTTTCTTTTGTCTTAATCCAGTCACAGTAATACACATAAGCTAAAAGCCTTTTACTTATATAGCACCTTTCAGAGTTGGAGTACTGTGACATTTTACAAGTACCCAGCTGTGTGGTCTTTGCTTGTATATTTCATTCATTCTAAACTCAAACAAAGCAACAAGTGTAAACCAGCAGTGTTTGTTGTATATAGCTCCTTTCTGTACTGTTAAGTGCTCATTTAAATTAATACAGTATTTAATGGTTGTGTCCACTTTAATAATTTATGTACACGGACATCAGCCTTTAATATTAAAATAGCACCTTTCTTAATGAATCACATTATGTAAATGAAAGCTATGACTGAAAAGTCGCGTGATGTGACATGGTCTTTATGCAGTGGCACCTTCCGCTCTTTCCTGTTATATATTGCTGCTCTCAGTTCAGCATTTTCTAGGTGTATTTTCACACACACCCTGCTGGCCTCACCAATACCTCTTCCAGCAGCAATCCTAGCTTTTCTTAAATGACCTTCCTTCCAAGTACTGGCTGAGCCCAACCATACTTAACTTCAGGTGGATCACCTCTTCTGTATTGCAGGTGGTATGGATGCTGATAGTTAGTTGAAGGACAGCTGAGTTGCACACAAGCTGGAGTATAGGTGAACTTTAACGTATTGCAGATTTTTAATTCTATGCTAGGTACTTCATTCATTCATTATATTTAAGAAGTATAAAAAAAACAATTAGACCCTCCACAACCAATAACTGGGAGTGTCTGTAATTGATTGATTGTGCCCATGTGGCACATAGATTACAATCAGAGTCAATCTGTGAGAGCCAGGATTCTGGCTGGGTTATAGGGGATCAAATACTTATTTCTCTCAATGACATGCAAATCAGTTTATAACTTTTATGTAATGTGTTTATTTCTGGATGTTTGGTTGATATTCTGTCTCTCTCCATTAAAATGAATAAAAAACAGAGACTGTTCATTTCTTTGTAAGTGAGCAAACTTACAAATTCAGCAGGGGATCAAATACTTATTTCCACCACTGTATGTCATATGTCCTAGCTTATTATTTTTGCATTCAATACCTTTGTTCATTTTATGTTGTAGTCAACATTTGAAATATCCTGCAACTTTTCTGGCCTCATTGATTAAAAAGATAAAACCTCCTGCTCTCAAACCACAGTTGGCCTGTGACCTTTTCAGCTTTGGGCACTCAATCTCTTTAAGTTGGAGTCGACCATTTTTTAACTTAAACCGCTTCAAACAGGAGGCCAAAAAATGTAAAAAAAAAAAAAAACAAACTAAAAACATGTTACATTCCAGCTCAGCGAACCTCTCTGAGTTTGTCTGATTCACACTTTTTGTTGAGTGAGTCATGGAGGGCCTTCAAGGTGAAGCACATTGTTAGCTGGCTCGAACTAAATATAGGTTCTCCTTATCGTTTTTACGAGGCCCATCTCCAGCTGTGTTTGCTAGACGGTGATTATCGCCACAAGGGGCATTTGCAGACATTAAATTTGAAAGCATTGTCCCTCAAGGGTTTTGGGAAAATCCCATAATAAAAGTAAATGCAATTTCATTGGCTGACTCCTGTGTTTGTGTTAGAATAAAGACAATCATTGTCCGTGATTTGAAGAGGTTTTTTTGCGCATTATTATTTAGTTAAACATATCTATGCCAAACATTTACTTTGTCCCAACGAAGAATATTTTCCCCTTGATTAAGCAAAAGGAGAAGTGTTGGTTTGCTTATTTTTAAAGTCTTTTACTTTATCTTCCTTCCATCTTCATTCAAACTGCTTACAGCATTCAGTCAAGTGTTGCACAGAGTTGCTTCCTATACTGATAGCTTTTGGTGCAAACCAATACAGGAGAGAAAACCAGTCCATGTCAGCCATAGCCAGGCCTCCAGCCTAAGTTGTTAGTCACAGGCATCTTTACTGATTCCTTTATATTTGTTCTCTTTTGCTTTGATTTTCTATTGTTATATTGCATCCACTATGGGCTGCTTTACAAAACCAAAATTCATGTTAAAGTTTATTTTATTTTTCTCTTACTGATATTGGGTAGACTAAACCCTCAGTAGCTGACAAGGGAGTCACTAGGAATGGAGCGTCTCAAAATAATTTTTATTTCTTTTATTTTAAAAGTGAATAACTCAGCAAACCTTAACAGAATTAAGCAGGTTTTAGGAATGTTTGCTGGTTGGTGACAACAGAGGTTAGCACTGCTGCATTACGTATCCTGTATCATAATCTGGTATGTTATATAATATAAAGTATATCCTGTAGCATTTAAGCCTTGCATTCTCCTGGCCGCTTAGTTTTTCTTGAGGAGTAGATAACAGAGATATCATGATAGAATATACAGGAACAGAGAAAATTCCAGAATACAAATCACATAATTACCAACTGGAGGTATACTGTATTCTTAAACAGCAAGTCAGACACGTACCAATAAAGAAAAATACAGGATACATACTGATGGTGAGGGCTGTGATTTCTTAAGAGGCCTTAGTGAGGTAATCACCTTAAATTGCAGAATGCAGAAGACAGTAATGGGGAATTCAAAGGAAATTTAAAAATTATGCTGTTCTTACGAGTACTAAAATTATATACAGTAAAATAAATGCACCTCTTGATACATAAGAAATGGACATAAAGACTGACTGGTCAATATATCTTACATTTTTACAGCAATATTTGTCAATATTTTTTCAATGATTAGATAAAGTTTTATAGTGAACAACTTTTCATTTTTGATTAGTTCATAATAGTCTTTTATATATATATTTTTGTATACAACATAAAATCAAAATTTAAATTCATGATGCTGCTGACTTAAAGATTTACATTCTCCCTGTTTTGTCACTTACTGTAGACTGGTAGTCCAGTCAACTATTAAATGCATGTGTTTTTCAATGAGACATGTGTAAAGTGTAATTTAAGATACGCTTGTTTATCTTTATATGTTTGTTTTATACTTAATGTATATGTGCCTACATATAACATAGAATGTTATGTTTAAAAAAGAAGAATCATTTAGCCTTTATCAGCCTTCAGCATATACACACACACACATATATATCTATGTGTATATATGTTTATATGTATATGTATGTGTATATATGTTTATATGTACTGTATATACTGTGTGTATGTATATATATATAATATATATATATATATATATATATATATATATATATATATATATGTACATATGTTTATATGTATTAAGTGTGTATATATATATAATATGTGTGTGTATGTGTATATACAGTGCATCCGGAAAGTATTCACAGCGCATCACTTTTTCCACATTTTGTTATGTTACAGCCTTATTCCAAAATGGATTAAATTCATTTTTTTCCTCAGAATTCTACACACAACACCCCATAATGACAACGTGAAAAAAGTTTACTTGAGGTTTTTGCAAATTTATTAAAAATAAAAAAACTGAGAAATCACATGTACATAAGTATTCACAGCCTTTGCTCAATACTTTGTCGATGCACCTTTGGCATCAATTAGAGCCTCATGTCTTCTTGAATATGATGCCACAAGCTTGGCACACCTATCCTTGGCCAGTTTCACCCATTCCTCTTTGAAGCACCTCTCAAACTCCAACAGGTTGGATGGGAAGCGTCGGTGCACAGCCATTTTAAGATCTCTCCAGAGATGTTCAATCGGATTCAAGTCTGGGCTATGGCTGGGCCACTCAAGGACATTCACAGAGTTGTCCTGAAGCCACTCCTTTGATATCTTGGCTGTGTGCTTAGGGTCGTTGTCCTGCTGAAAGATGAACCGTCGCCCAGTCTGAGGTCAAGAATGCTCTGGAGCAGGTTTTCATCGAGGATGTCTCTGTACATTGCTGCAGTCATCTTTCCCTTTATCCTGACTAGTCTCCCAGTTCCTGCTGCTGAAAAACATCCCCACAGCATGATGCTGCCACCACCATGCTTCACTGTAGGGATGGTATTGGCCTGGTGATGAGCGGTGCCTGGTTTCCTCCAAACGTGACGCCTGGCATTCACACCAAAGAGTTCAGTCCTTGTCTCATCAGACCAGAGAATTTTCTTTCTCATGGTCTGAGAGTCTTTCAGGTGCCTTTTGACAAACTCCAGGCGGGCTGCCATGTGCCTTTTACTAAGGAGTGGCTTCCGTCTGGCCACTCTACCATACAGGCCTGATTGGTGGATTGCTGCAGAGATGGTTGTCCTTCTGGAAGGTTCTCCTCTCCCCACAGAGGACCTCTGGAGCTCTGACAGAGTGACCATCGGGTTCTTGGTCTTGGCGATCTTTCAGTTTAGATGGCCGGCCAGCTCTAGGAAGAGTCCTGGTGGTTTCGAACTTCTTCCACTTACAGATGATGGAGGCCACTGTGCTCATTGGGACCTTCAAAGTAGCAGAAATTTTTCTGTAACCTTCTCCAGATTTGTGCTTTGAGACAATCCTGTCTCGGAGGTCTACAGACAATTCCTTTGACTTCATGCTTGGTTTGTGCTCTGACATGAACGGTCAACTGTGGGACCTTATATAGACAGGTGTGTGCCTTTCCAAATCATGTGCAATCAACTGAACTTACCACTTGTGGACTCCAGTGAAGCTGCAGAAACATCTCAAGGATGATCAGGGGAAACAGGATGCACCTGAGCTCAATTTTGAGCTTCATGGCAAAGGCTGTGAATACTTATGTACATGTGCTTTCTCAATTTTTTTATTTTTAATAAATCTGCAAAAATCTCAAGTAAACATTTTTCACGTTGTCATTATGGGGTGTTGTGTGTAGAATTCTGATGGAAAAAATGAATTTAATCCATTTTGGAATAAGGCTGTAACATAAGAAAATGTAGAAAAAGTGATGCGCTGTGAATACTTTCCGGATGCACTCTCTCTCTCTCTCTCTCTCTCTCTCTCTCTCTCTCTCTCTCTCTCTCTCTCTCTCTCTCTCTCTATATATATATATATATATATATATATATATATGTATATGTATATATATATGTATATATGTATATGTATTTATAGTTGTGGCAATAAATTTATATACCCTGGCAGAATTTGTGAAATATTGGCCATTATTTGGAAAATATAACTAATCATGCAGAAATCTTTCCTTTTAAGTAGGGAGTGTGCTCAGGCAAGTCAGTGTATTATCACATAATTGTGTGTGCTATTCTTCTTCTTTTTCCTTGGTTTGCTCCCGTTAAGGATCACCACAGCAGATCATCTTTGTCTGCATATTGATTTGGCAAAATTTTACACCGGATGCCCTTCCTGACGTAACCCTCCCCATTTATCTGGGCTTGGGACCGGCACGAAGAAACACACTGGTTTGTGCAGCCCCTGTGGCTGGGTTTTATTATTAAATCATAACTGAAATCACCCAAATGGACCTGATCAAAAGTTTGCATACCCTTGAATGTTGGGGCTGATAATATATACACAAGTTGACACAAACTGGTTCAGATTAAAGGTAGTTAAGGTAGAGTGTCCACACCTATAACCTGTTGAATTGTAATCAGTGTCTGTGTATAAATAGTCGATGGGGAAAGCAAAAGCAAAAGAACTGTGAAATGACCTGCGAGAAAAGGTTGTTGATTTGTATAAATCAGTAAAAGGATATAAAAAGGTATCTGGAGATTTGAAAATGCCTATCATTAGTGTTCAAACTCTGATAAAAAGTTGAAAATTTGGTGGTTCGTTTGTTACCAGGCCACAGTCAGGTAGACCAACCAAGAATTCAGCCATAACTGGTAGGATCATTTGTTGAGCTACGAAGAAAAACCCACAAGCCACTTCAGCTGAGATACAGGCTTCTCTGCAAACAAGTGGTGTTGCTGTTTCAAGATGCACAATAAGGAGGTACTTGAACAAAAATGGGCTGCTTGTCCGAGTTGCAAGGAAAAAGCCTTTACCGTGTCAATGCAACAAAACAGCCTACTTACAATATGTCAAACAGCATCTAGACAAGCCTCAAATCTTCTGGAACAAAGACCTTTGGACAATGAGAATAAAATTGAAGTTTATGGTCACATCCATAAATGCTATGTTTGGAGAGGATGCAAAAAAACCCCAAAAATCTGCAGGTATTCCGAGGCCATTTTCGTTCCACTGGACGAAAAGCACACCATCCATACTGTGAAGCATGGAGGTTGCTGTCTGATGTTCTGGGGGGTGTGAGAGCTACAGCAGCACAGGTAACTTATTGAAAATTGATGGCAAGAATGCAGCATGTTACCAGCAAATATTGGAGGACAACTGCATTCATCAGTCCGGAAGCTGCACATGGGATGTACTTGGATATTCCAACATGACAATGATCCAAAACACAAGGCCAAGTTGACCCTTAGGTAGCTGTACCAGAAAAAAGTGAAGGTGCTGGAGTGGCCATCACAGTCACCAGACCTCAGTTTCATCGAGTCACTTTGGGAAGATCTCAGACATGCAGTTCATGCAAGGCAACCCTAGAATTTATGGGACCAGTCACAAAACACTGCATGCCCTCATGGATGCTAAAGGGGAGCAATACATAGTACTAAGGGTATGCAAACTTTTGAACTGGGACCATCTCATTATTTCCCTTAATGGTTATGCTGTTCTATGATGCCTTATAGTTTAATTTGGATTCTATTAAAAGTAAATGAGATGTGTTTTGCCTGAGCAGTCATCTTTTCTTTGAAGTGTAGTGGCACACATCTTACAGTTTCTGCAAGGGTATGTAAACTTATGAGCACAACTGAAAATATATTTGTTTGTGTGTATATGTACATATATAAACATAAACAAGAAAGTTTTAAATTATGCTTTAAACATTTATATTGGTAGATAAACAGACTCATGCACACATTCACTACCAGTCAAAAGTTTGGAATTACTCAGAAATGTTCATGTTTTTGATAGAATTTATTTTAATCAAGATAAGAGTACCATTACATTAATGTAAAAATACAGCCAAGTCATTACTAATATTGCTAATGGATGTTACTGCTTGAAATGAATGATTGATTTTTAATTTATTGTGCACATAAGGCTAGGCTGCTAGGTCCCATTTTTAACTGCCATTCCTTCAGTGTCCTAAGAATGGTCAGCTCCATTAGATCATCCTTCATTAATCATGTTTAAATGTTGACTAGTAATTAGAGAAACCTTTGTAATTGTATTAGCACCACTGAAACCTGTGATCCTGCCTCTGGCATTCCTATAGTTCAGTTCTGGGTTCAAAAACAGCCAAAATGAAACAGCTTTCCCAAGAAGCATGTCAGTTTGTTGTTATTTATTTATTTATTTGGCAGAAAGGTTACTCGATGCAGCAGGTTTGAATCTGGTCCTTTCCCTTGTTTTTGTCATCTGTTCAGATCCAATTTGCCACCTTCTCTTAAGACAGTAATAGATACCTTTGTTTCAAATCTTCTGTTTTTTAGTCAATCTGTCAGCAGCCATTAGAAACACTGGTAATGTTTTGGCTGTATTTTTAAATCAAATTAATGGTATGTTGGTGAAATGGTAATGTATATGTGTGTATATTTATTATGGATGTTCTGTATATTTATATTTAAGTTTACACAGTAAATTTCAATAACACAGATGAGAGTAAAACATTTGTTTGCTACATGGAGCTGAAGGATAAAGGTTTCAGCCAAATATGTAAACAAGTAAATCAAACTCTCAATGGCACTCCATCCTGCTGCACTCCTTGCTTAGGTGTTAGACTACAGCACTACTCAGGTGCGGGCCCTTTGTCTTTATGTGTGACATATGTGGGTCGGTAGTTTTTTGCCTCCCTCTATTATCATTTTGTCCAAATAGTCATTCTATAGCAATTTGATAACAGCTGTAACTGGAGTTTACTTTATCTGTTGACCTCATGACAAATGCTTTGTGCACTAAACCCCCTTCCTTTACATTTAATTTCTTTCTTTTCATGTCAGAACCACATCATAGTACTTCTATGACTAAAAAAAAACCCTTTGATTTTCTTCTATGGGAGGTGAAAAGGCCACTAGGTAGACCAAGGCGGGCGACATCAAACACACAGCTTTTATTCTAATTTATTGCAGCTCTGAAGTTGATAGGCATATGTGACAACATGCTGGGGCACATGGGAGCAGTTGTTGTACGGGTGGAGAGATTACTTCAGATTCAGTCAACATTACAGAGGGTAAAATGCAGAAATCGTTCCTGCTGTTAACACCAGACCACCTACATGGCTAGAGTTCTGGCTGTGATTAATAAAGATTACACAGAGTGTCCTTTTGAGATATATGGATTATTTTCTGTCTGTAGTTATTCAAGAGTCTGGATTAAATGCATAGAGGGATGGATAAATGAGTAGATGTAAAGGTATCACATCATTGAAATATAAGTCCACATGCTGAAATCGGACACGGCATAGTATATTGTATAATATACATGCATGTGGATGTTTGTGAACACTTTAAAAATATATATTTTAGGAGTACACACAAGTCACTGAGAAATCAAATGCCAGTTTGTAAATTAATATCCCAGCAAATAAATAAATAAATAAAATTTGAATTTGTGAAGGGGAGGTTGAGTGGTTGTGAAACTCTGACCATTACAGTAAATCCACACCTGCAGTTTTGCAAAAGTGACACAATCATCCTGCAGACTTGATGGCCATGTAATGTTTTACTCTGAAAAGCTAAAGGAGATGCCCACTGTAAAACAGTTATGCCAAAATGCAATGTATGTAGGGTACCCGTCAGATTTTTGGGAACTGCTTGTTTAAGATCGTTTGGTGTCTGTTCTCTTGAAAGTATTACTTGTGTCATTTATTTATAATGGTTTTCATTTTTCATACCCAATTTTTCCATTACAGGATAACAGAGAGTTTAGATCCTGCTACTCTAGAATTCTTACACATGGCTATAAAGAGAGCCTGCTCACGGTGGTAATTGTTCTCAGAACATGTATATGGCCTCTGTGATTTCTTGGGTGATTTTTTGTTTTTCCTGCACTGATAAGTCATTTATTTTTAAGTGAACATCTTTAAAGCTGCTAGGTTTTCACAAATGTGTACTGAAATGTTTCATTTAAGGAAGACAAGTTTTGAGGTAAAGTACTTTCACTCCCTAATCATGGTTCTGGATAGTGGCAATGTGTGACATTGTTATTAGCACGTACAAGTAAGATCTTCACTGTACTCTGTACATGTGATAATAGTTACCCTCCAATGACCCTATATTATTCAGATTTATAAACCATAGCATAATATCACATTAAGAAATCTGCTTAGTCCTATTCAAATTTGTGAGCTTTTTTTTCAGTGAAATCAAGGACAAAGTGAGAAACCTGGACAGGGCGACAGTCCATAGTGGAGCCCACTCTCTCATGCACACAGACATGTAGAGAATGTCCTTATGTATAATGACTAGCTGGTGGGTTCTGCGAGGCATCATCATTAACCACGGTCACACTTTACCATTCCTGAAAAAAAAAGAAAACGTCAAGTTAACTAAGCAGCCAATTTAATAACAAGCATTTATTTGTGGCTCTGAAACCTGTTGCCAGAGTGTTAGCTTGTCCCAGGTTTATAAGTACAAGTGTTAACGATAGGCAGAGACACCGGAAAAATCAAAGTGGAAAGTGGCTTCACTGTAACAGCCCCCAGGCACCTCAGGTAATGATGAGGGTTCACACATAGAACCAGTTAATGTTATGTGTCCTAACTGCCATATGGCTTTATAGGTGGCGGCAGCGACACATCACCCTGTCGTCAGATGTCACGCGGAGATAATGGTTCAGTAGCAGTCGACTCATAATAGGCCATTGTGTCTTTGAACACCTGTCCTTGCAAGGCCTCTTGGCCCCCTACTGTTAAGATCTGCTGAGGCTGTAGGATGCTTTCATTTCCAGAGTCCCCCACTGTTTTCTTTTGCTGTTATCCTAGAGGCACAACACCTGATTGCACCTCATGCTTAGATACCTCCTGTATTGAAAAGGCAATTAAATCATCCAGTGTAAATATTACTAAACATGATGTATGAATTGTGTTCATCAGGGCGTGTTCATTTTGGTACACATGGGCAGGACCTTTTCTTATGGAATGAGTCACCTCATGGAAAATCTTGGTCACTGTCTTAAGTCTGGAAAAATGTGTGAGAATAAAGAAATGAAAAGAAAAGAAATGACGGCAGGGCGGGTTTGTCATAGTGAGTCACAAGAGATCGCAACCTGGGAGAGCTTGAAGTCAATGTTCCTGCAGGACATGCACTACGTGAATAATGTGCAGCATATCAGGCAAGAACATAAAGGCAGAATCGGGGGTACCTTGGAATTATAGGCCCATGAAAGTGTTGTTTACAGGCCCTGTGTACCCATTGTGTCACCATGCTGTTGATGCAGTACAGTTTTGAATATTCAGTCACAGCCATATGTTCTGCTTTTCAAACTTTATATTGTATTTTTTTTTACCCTCTCCTGCCAGAGTGCCATTTCTAGGAATAAAGCTTGAGAGCACACCTCAACTATATACTTAAAATGGCAGTCTACCCAGGTACTTGTTATCATTTTTATTAGCAACAACCATTTCATTTAGCAAACTGAAATCATGCTGTCACAATGATAAAGTGTACTGAATTAAGAAGAAGGGACTTGGTGAGAGAGATTGGTGGGTTGTACTCCTGAGGGGATGGTTTGCACTCTGTCCTCCAATTTGAAACTTTACACATCCGTCAGCACTTTCTTATTCCTGATCTCCGCTCAGTAAGTCCTACTTCATATATATATATTTATATATAATTACATACATACATACACACACACACAGGGGGTCCTTGGGTTACAACGTCTCGACATACAACGTTTCGAGTTTACAACACTCACTCCCATAAACTTAAAATAATTGAGACGTGAGCGTTTGTCGTACTTACAGACTACGTGGGTGAACTAGTTTGATTGCATGCAGCGGAGGTATACGCAGTGAGGGAGTTGGCGAACTAGTTTGGTTGTGTTACGTTTGGCACAAGTGTTCCATTTGTGTTGCTTTGTTTGATGACTTTTTGGCCCTTTCATGGCTCCTAAACGAAAGTCAGAGTCTTTCAGATGGTAGTGCTTCGAAGAAGAGGAAAGCCATCACGATGGAAGTGAAATTAGACATTGTAAAGAGATCCAAAGGAATAAAGGTAAGGAATTTTTTTACACTCATTTTTTGTCATTTTTTTCTGTTACTACAGTACAGTGTACAGTACAGTATATTTATGTCCTTTTCTTTTTTCTGTGGCCTATTTATGCTTTTATGTTCTAGATTATGATTTTGAAAATGTGTTAGGATAGGTAAGTGACTTAGGGTAGGGTGTGTTTCGACTTACACCAAAATTCTCAATTTTTTTATTTTTAATAAATTTGCAAAAATCTCAAACTTTTTTCACGTTGTCATTATGGGGTGTTGTGTGTAGAATTCTGAGGAAAAAAATGAATTGAATCCATTTTGGAATAAGGCTGTAACATAAAAAAATGTGGAAAAAGTGATGCACTGTGAATACTTTCCGGATGCACTGTATATCGTTACTTCGAATATATGCATTTCATGTGTGGTCTGTGTCTTCAAAGATCTGGGTAAATGTAGGATGAAAGGAAATGTGAGGCAAGAAATGCTGAACACATACCTAAAGCAAAAAACTTTTTCGATGTTATACTAAGGTGCCTAGAGAGTTGTGCTACAGTGCAGCAGTCTATTAGCCAGCAAAAGCGCTGTGAAGAAGTTGTTACGGTTCTGCCTTTGTCCAGTCTGATAGCAGTTATGGGATATCATATTTTTAATTGCCAGTACAACAAATAGTTCTAAGCAGAGTCAACCACAGTACCAACTGTGGTCATCGCTGCACCTGTGAAAAGAATGGAGATAAACGGCATCAACTCAGAGAGGGAGAGGTAAGTTTGTTGTATCATGTGAATATCCATCCATCCATCCATTGTCTCCCGCTTATCCGAGGTCGGGTCGCGGGGGCAGCAGCTTGAGCAGAGATGCCCAGACTTCCCTCTCCCCGGCCACTTCTTCTAGCTCTTCCGGGAGAATCCCAAGGCGTTCCCAGGCCAGTCGAGAGACATAGTCCCTCCAGCGTGTCCTGGGTCTTCCCCGGGGCCTCCTCCCGGTTGGACGTGCCCGGAACACCTCACCAGGGAGGCGTCCAGGAGGCATCCTGATCAGATGCCCGAGCCACCTCATCTGACTCCTCTCGATGCGGAGGAGCAGCGGCTCTACTCTGAGCCCCTCCCGGATGACTGAGCTTCTCACCCTATCTTTAAGGGAAAGCCCAGACACCCTGCGGAGGAAACTCATTTCAGCCGCTTGTATTCGCGATCTCGTTCTTTCGGTCACTACCCATAGCTCATGACCATAGGTGAGGGTAGGAACATAGATCGACTGGTAAATTGAGAGCTTCGCCTTGCGGCTCAGCTCCTTTTTCACCACGACAGACCGATGCAATGCCCGCATTACTGCGGATGCCGCACCGATCCGCCTGTCGATCTCACGCTCCATTCTTCCCTCACTCGTGAACAAGACCCCGAGATACTTGAACTCCTCCACTTGGGGCAGGATCTCGCTACCAACCCTGAGAGGGCACTCCACCCTTTTCCGGCTGAGGACCATGGTCTCGGATTTGGAGGTGCTGATTCTCATCCCAGCCGCTTCACACTCGGCTGCGAACCGATCCAGAGAGAGCTGAAGATCACGGCCTGATGAAGCAAACAGGACAACATCATCTGCAAAAAGCAGTGACCCAATCCTGAGCCCACCAAACCGGACCCCCTCAACACCCTGGCTGCGCCTAGAAATTCTGTCCATAAAAGTTATGAACAGAATCGGTGACAAAGGGCAGCCCTGGCGGAGTCCAACTCTCACTGGAAACGGGTTCGACTTACTGCCGGCAATGCGGACCAAGCTCTGGCACCGATCGTACAGGGACTGAACAGCCCTTATCAGGGGGGCCGGTACCCCATACTCTCGGAGTACCCCCCACAGGATTCCCCGAGGGACACGGTCGAATGCCTTTTCTAAGTCCACAAAACACATGTAGACTGGTTGGGCAAACTCCCATGCACCCTCCAGGACCCTGCTAAGGGTATAGAGCTGGTCCACTGTTCCGCGACCAGGACGAAAACCACACTGTTCCTCCTGAATCCGAGGCTCGACTATCCGACGGACCCTCCTCTCCAGGACCCCTGAATAGACTTTTCCAGGGAGGCTGAGGAGTGTGATCCCTCTGTAGTTGGAACACACCCTCCGATCCCCCTTCTTAAAGAGGGGGACCACCACCCCGGTCTGCCAATCCAGAGGCACTGTCCCTGATGTCCATGCGATGTTGCAGAGGCGTGTCAGCCAAGACAGTCCTACAACATCCAGAGCCTTGAGGAACTCCGGGCGTATCTCATCCACCCCCGGGGCCCTGCCACCAAGGAGTTTTTTGACCACCTCGGTGACCTCAGTCCCAGAGATGGGGGAGCCCACCTCTGAGTCCCCAGGCTCTGCTTCCTCATTGGAAGGCATGTTAATGGGATTGAGGAGGTCTTCGAAGTATTCCCCCCACCGACCCACAACGTCCCGAGTCGAGGTCAGCAGCGCACCATCCCCACCATATACAGTGTTGACACTGCACTGCTTCCCCTTCCTGAGACGCCGGATGGTGGACCAGAATCTCCTCGAAGCCGTCCGAAAGTCATTCTCCATGGCCTCCCCAAACTCCTCCCACGCCCGAGTTTTTGCCTCAGCAACCACCAAAGCCGCATTCCGCTTGGCCTGCCGGTACCTATCAGCTGCCTCCGGAGTCCCACAGGACAAAAGGGTCCTGTAGGACTCCTTCTTCAGCTTGACGGCATCCTTCACCGCCGGTGTCCACCAGCAGGTTCGGGGATTGCCGCCACGACAGGCACCGACCACCTTACGGCCACAGCTCCGGTCAGCTGCCTCAACAATAGAGGCACGGAACATGGCCCATTCGGACTCAATGTCCCCCACCTCCCTCGGGATGTGGTCGAAGTTCTGCCGGAGGTGGGAGTTGAAGCTACTTCTGACAGGGGGCTCTGCCAGACGTTCCCAGCAGACCCTCACAACACGTTTGGGCCTACCACGCCTGACCGGCATCCTCCCCCACCATCGAAGCCAACTCACCACCAGGTGGTGATCAGTTGACAGCTCCGCCCCTCTCTTCACCCGAGTGTCCAAGACATGTGGCCGCAAGTCCGACGACACGACGACAAAGTCGATCATCGAACTGAGGCCTAGGGTGTCCTGGTGCCAAGTGCACATATGAACACCCCTATGCTTGAACATGGTGTTCGTTATGGACAATCCATGACGAGCACAGAAGTCCAATAACAAAACACCGCTCGGGTTCAGATCAGGGGGGCCATTCCTCCCAATCACGCCCTTCCAGGTCTCACTGTCATTGCCCACGTGAGCATTGAAGTCTCCCAGCAGAACGAGGGAGTCCCCAGAAGGTATGCCCTCTAGCACCCCCTCCAGGGACTCCAAAAAGGGTGGGTACTCCGAACTGCTGTTCGGTGCATACGCACAAACAACAGTTAGGACCCGTCCCCCCACCCGAAGGCGAAGGGAGGCTACCCTCTCGTCCACCGGGGTAAACCCCAATGTACAGGCTCCAAGTTGGGGGGCAATAAGTATACCCACACCTGCTCGGCGCCTCTCACCGGGGGCAACTCCAGAGTGGTAGAGAGTCCAGCCCCTCTCAAGGAGATTGGTTCCAGAGTCCAAGCTGTGCGTCGAGGTGAGTCCGACTATATCTAGCCGGAACCTCTCAACTTCGCGCACTAGCTCAGGCTCCTTCCCCTTCAGAGAGGTGACATTCCACGTCCCAAGAGCCAGTTTCTGTAGCCGAGGATCGGACCGCCAAGGTCCCCGCCTTTGGCCACCACCCAACTCACACTGCACCCGACCTCCTTGGCCCCTCCCATAGGTGGTGAGCCCATGGGAAGGGGGACCCACGTTGCCTCTTCGGGCTGTGCCCGGCCGAGCCCCATGGGTGCAGGCCCGGCCACCAGGCGCTCGCCATCGAGCCCCACCTCCAGGCCTGGCTCCAGAGTGGGGCCCCGGTGACCCGCGTCCGGGCAAGGGAAAACGCCGTCCAAAATTGTTTTGCGTCATAGGAGGTTTGTTTAACCGCTCTTTGTCTCATCCCTCACCTAGGACCAGTTTGCCTTGGGTGGCCCTACCAGGGGCATAAAGCCCCGGACAACAGAGCTCCTAGGATCATTGGGACACGCAAACCCCTCCACCACGATAAGGTGACGGTTAAAGGAGGGGATCATGTGAATATCACTGAGAGAATTAAACTGTCTAATAAAAAAAAGTGTGGACTTTTACAAGTAGACAAAATTTACATCGGGTGTTACAGACTCAAATGTATGCTTTTATTATAGTAATAATAACAGCAGCTCACTGCTCAAAACGCAGAGCGCCCGGTCTCAAACCAGCAACCCTTTGGTTATAAAGCAGCAGCTCATACCTCTACACCATTCAAGAACATGTATAATCTCCCTGTCAACTGACGTTTGAGCTTGGGTTTTTAACTCATTAACAGCAACATGTAAATCAGATGCTTTTTTTTTTCTTTGGTTATTTTCTTGAATAAAAACGCACATGTTTATTTGATATTTGGACCAAAGTCTTCACACATTATACATTTCACGTCTTTATTAGTATAACATGGAAAAAGTTTCTGCTTTAGGTATGTAAATCAATGTTTTTTTTTTCTTTGGTTATATTCTTGAATAAAAGCGAATGTGTTTATTTGATAATTGAACCAATATCTTCACATATTATACACCACATCATTATTAGTATAACAATGAAAAAGTTTCTGTTTTAGGTACGTGTTCAGCATTTCCTTTCATCCTACACTTACCCAGATCTTTGTAGACATGGAACACACATGAAATGCATGTATTCCAAATAATGATACATTTTATTATTTATCTTATACAACTCCAGAAACCTCACATGCAGATAAGGAGTGCTGGCTTGAGCTGGGAGAACTTTTTGCCCAAGTTGAGCTCCGTCAAGGCGGGGGATGGGACAGCAGGCTGCCTGCTGCTTGTGCTGATCGATACATTTACAAAACAAAAGATGCTGTTGGTTGAGGAGCGAAGGGATTTAAGGTGGACTGGGATTACGAGTTTTTTTCATAGGCTTCAGGGACTCTAGTGTTAAAGACTTACGCAAGTTACAGATATTTGCCTGGCTCCCTTGGTAAGGTTTTGTGGTATTCTGTACTAGTTATTTCATTTATAATTTGGTATTTCTCATTTTATTCTGCTTTCATGTTGCTTTTGCTGCTTTGTAAAATTTATTTTATGACCTTGAACTTGAACCAGCAAGGTTCCAGTTACTATATGAAAATATAATCTGCACTTGGAAAAGCAATATATTAAACAAAGATGGATAGTTACATTTACATAGCACTTGTCTAGATACTTTACATAGACGCTGGGGAGCTTCTTCAACCACTAATGTGCAGCATCCACCTGGATGAGGTGATGGCAGCTTTTCTCACACTGTACGCTCACTACACATTAGCCTATTAGGGACAAGGAATGATCTTGGGCCAGACTGGACAAAGCTTTAATGGGCAAATTAACCAGGACTTTGGGGTAGACCCTGCTGTTTTCAAAAGGTGCCCAGGGATTGTTTTTGACCGCAGATAGTAAGCACCTTGGTTTTTCATCTCATCTGAAAGACAGTATTAATTTTTACAGCACAGTGTTCCACACAGAGACGACAGGGTAAGCTTTCTTTGGTGGTCTACAAAGGAGATCGTCAATTCATTCCCCAAAAAACATATGTGGCAAGTGGTCTTCTGTACATGCTGGTCAATGTGGTGTGAAAACTCGACCACAGTTTCTAAAAGTGATAACTGTTCAGCAAGGACGTCTTATTTCTGAAAACATTTTGTCATTCATTCATTCATTCATTATCTTCCAACCCTGCTTTATCCTGAATGGTGTTGCAGGAATGCTGGAGATGATCCCAGCAAACACAGGGTGCAATACAGGAACAATCTCTGGACAAGGTGCTATTCCATCACAGGGTGAACACACACACACACACACACACTCGCTCACTCCTATCACACACCAGGGTACATTTCACATTGGCAATGCACCTAACCCACATGTGTGTCAACTGTGGGAGAAAACTGGAGCACCTGGAGGAAACCCACAAATACATGGGGAGAACATGCAAACTCCGTGCAGGTAGAATCCACGACATGAACTCAGGCCACATTTCATTATATCTTTAAATTTATATTCTGAAAATATTCGCACACTGTCTATAATTACACAATATCAACATTACTTAGGGAAAAAAAAACATCAAAAGACATTGTTAACTATACAGTACAATTAAGGTGGATTTTTGGGAGGACACTTTTCATAGAAGGCTTGTAAGAGGTTGCTGTTGTGTCAATAAACCTTAAAGACAATATGTTAAAATGTATTGAATACTTAAGTGGATGGCCTTCTTTAGGCAGAACAGGCAGACTTTTTCAAACCAATGTTATTTGCTTATCTAATTTATGTACAAAACCACACTGGATAAACTGCCACTCCATTGCGGGGTCCACTTAGATATGAATCCACAAATACACCTACTACCTTATAGCCCAAATGTCATGTCATTTCATTTTCAACCCGCTTAATTCAGACCAGGGTCACAGAAGACTGAAGCCTACCCCAGCAAGCATAAGGCGTGGGGCAGGAAGAAGCTCCTAGACAGTGCACCAGTCCATCACAGGACAGACACACACATCAAACAAACACTAGGGCCAATTTAGCATAGACAGTTCATGTAACCTGCATGTCTTTGACCAGTGGGATGAATCTAGAGCACTAAGTGAAAAACCCCATCAGACAGGGGGAGAACATGTAAACTACCCCTGCACAAAGTACCAGCCAGTATGTGGGATCCTCTCACAAGCAGACTGAACAGGACCATTACAGGGTCTCCAATTAAATTAACCTACATGTCTTTAGGTGAGAAAAAAACTGTCAGAGCAAGTAATGACTTTAGACAAATAACAGTCGTACAATAGAGAGTAATGCAGCAGTCAGCACAGACCATGCCCAGTTTGTGTGATGACACCCCTGAACTCTTTGAGCTTGACAACACCCTGCCTAGCATAAAACCAGATGGGAGGTTCAGTCTCCCTGAGGCCCCACACTCATGGAATACAGCAATTGGGTTGAGAAACAGTCTATGATCATCTTTTGAGAGAAAAATTATTTTGGCGTTTGATTCTTTGAGTTTTAATCAGCTTTTGTATTTCACTGAGGCCAGGAGAGGTGCTTCTAGGTACAAGGCTACTTTGTGGGGAGTGCTCAGAATTTAAGTTAGTGGTCTCCAGTTTGGTAAAGACTGTATATTGTGGTATGAAAAGAAGTTCACTGCATTTCTTTGACAAAAATATAACCACTCATTACTTTTCTGATTCATTTAATCAGTTTAGGGTCATTGGGAGGTGCCAGTTCCTTGTAGAGCACACTCTTTCTCTTACCCCATTTACCTAACTTGTCTGGAGGATGATTTTGTTATGTGCAGTGACAGCCACTAGAGGGCAGCGGTGTCCTTCTTTTGCTTTCTGTTGCCTGATGAATGTGTCATCTGTGGTTGATTTACAGAGAGAGATCTTGTTTTTCAGGGCTTTCCTCCAGTGTTGTGAAGCAGTGTCCTTGTCAGTTGTATTTAACTCGTTCTCAAAATGTAATATAATTAGAAATGGAGTAAATTGTAGTGGAAGAGCATCCACTTTAAAGAATTGACATACTAAATTTTGTATTCAACAGGACTCTCATGATGCCCTCTCTGTCTTGGTGTCCTGCCATGGCATGTTTCCTTTATGGGGCTTTATTGCTCTACACCAGTTTTTTTCTTTTCTATTTTTGTATTTCAATCTATTAATTTTATCATGGTGCCAGAGGGTGTACTGGTCAGACATGTAAATAAGAATTTTAACTGTGCTCTATACACATGACAATGCCACTACTAGTACTATTACTGTGGCTAAAGCTAGATTGGTTATGTGTTGCTTTCATGTTTCCTGCTTTTTCATGTGCTTTGCACCCCACCCCCACCAGCCCTCAAAATGTAGAAGTCCGAGTGATGCCACATACTGTACATGAAAACACTTGACGTTCACACCACCCCAGGAAGCAAAGCAGCAATCGAGACATAGTCAACAAAAGAAGCCAACCTCAAAAGGCAGGCCTGAAAATGACAAAGCTTTGTCACAATTGCAACAAGGAAATGAAAGTTTGCCGACAACAGCTGACAGTGTGTAGCATGGTAGTGAAGCAATCCTGAGAGTGCAAATTCAGCTGCTTCAAGTGACAGTCTCAGTTGTTACGAGTATAATTTTTTCTTCTTCTTTGATGTGCAGGTTAGGTTAATTAGGAACTCTAAATGGACTGTGTGTGTGAGTGTGCGCTGAGTACACCAAATGCTGAATTTTTTCAAGCTACTTTGTGAGTGTGCCTCATGATTGAATGGCACACTGACTAGGTTTGGTTCCTACTTTTCAGCCAGTGAATGTTTGTCTGTCTGTCTATCAATCTATCATATAGTGCCATTTACATATATCTATGTGTCATATAGTGACATTCACATCTATCCATTGGTCTGTCTGTATATGTAATACACTGCTTTTCACATCCATGTACCTATTGTATGGAACTGTTAATGTCTAATATCTTGTTTTTTACATTTGTCTGTCTTCTTCTGTTTGTCCAGCTATCTATCTGTTATATAGTGTCTTTTGATCTGTGTATCTGATATTATGCCTTTTTATATGGAGAGTGTCCATAAACTGCCATCTTAAGGTCTCTCTACAGATGTTCTGTGTGGTTTAAGTCTGGGATTTAGTCAGGCCACTCAAGGACAGTCAGAGACTTGTCATGAAGCCACCCCATCACTGTCTTTTCTGTATTCTGAAAAAGTGAATCATCGCACCAGTGCAGTGGAGGTCACCTGCACTCTGGAGCAGGTTTTCTTCAAGTACCTCTCTGTATTTGGCTGCATTCATCCTTCCCTCAATTCTGACCAGTCTTTCTGTCCCTGCCACTGAGAAGTGCCCCCCATAGCATGATGCTGCCACCACCATTTGTCACCGTATGGGAGCATTAGGCAGGAGACAAGTTGTGTATCGCCTTCGTCAGATATAGTACTTGGAGTTCTGCCCAAAAGAGTTCAGATACGAGAATCTTTGTCCTTTAAAAGCCCTTTACTCAACATTGGTTTCCGTCCAGCCACTCTACTATAAATTCCTGATTGATGGAGTGCTGTTGAGATGGTAGTTCCAAGAGTTTCTCCCATCTCATCACAGGACTTCTGAAGTGCTGTTACTATAGGGTTCTTGGCCACCTCCCTGACCAAAACCGTTCTTGTCCACTTAATCAGTCTGGTCCGACAGCCAACTCTAGGAAAAGTGGTGGTGTTTCCAAATGTCTTCCTCCTTCTGTGTTTCTAGGAACACTCAAAGCTTTAGAAATGGTTTTGTCTCACCACAGTTTTATTATGGAGGCCTACAGAGAGTTCCTTGGACTTCATGACCTGTTTTTCATCTCAATATATACAGGTTCACCTGTGTCATTCTAAACAATGTCCAATCAATTCAATTCACCAGAAGTGGACACTAGTCAAATTCTAGACACACCTCATGGAGAATAAAAGCAAACCGGATGTAACTAATTTCAATTTGGAGTGCCTTAGCAAAAAGTCAGAATACTTGTAAGAATGAGAGATTCCATTTTTTGATTTTTTAAATATCTATCTATCTATCTATCTATCTATCTATCTATCTATCTATCTATCTATCTATCTATCTATCTATCTATCTATCTATCTATCTATCTGTCTGTCTGTCTGTCTGTCTGTCTGTCTGTCTGTCTGTCTGTCTTATACAGTGCCTTCCATCAGTCTGTACATGTACACTTTTATACAAATTAATTTTATGCCCAGAGATCTTGTAAAATTCATCTCGCAAATTTAGTATTCTTAACACATTTGGATTAGCCACTGTATTTAATTGTTTGTGTTTTATTTTGTTGAAGTATTTGGACTTTCAAACCATACTTGCAAGGCATGGAGTAGTTGTAGCTCTTTTTTATGTACAGTATACTGTACAGTAAATTCCTAGAACTTACTAGTTGTAAGTCTGTTAATGACAAACATGTTCTGAGATTTTTTGAAAGTGGAAGTCAGGAAGTTTGAGATAAGGTAGTTCTCTTCATTAGTGATGGCTCTAGAATTGGTGCTGTGCTACAAGTTCATTAGAAAATTTCACTGTGCTCCGCACATATGACCATCATAACCCTGCAATCCTATAAATCTCAGAGACTTACTTATCTTTCTCTTTTGCTTTATGTTGGTTTACAGGATTATGGGAAACAGAGGCTATCCCAGCAGTGTCAGTTAGACACAGGAGCACACCACACAATTCAGTCTTGCAGGGCCTGTTGAACCTTACAACATACACAAGTGGAGACCATACAGAAGTAGGCAGTCAAAGCAGAGCCCTTCTGGCATAGAATTACATTAAATATCTATGATTGGAGCTTGTTGTAGTATTGTGACGTGTACCAAAAACAGTTAAATTCTAACCAGCATATCCAACCAGTATGTAACACATTGCCAATCAATTGTGCTAATTAAAAACAAAAATATGTTTCAATAAAATAAATGTACACACTTGTATATATAAGTATAATAATAATAATAATAATTCATTACATTTATATAGTGCTTTTCTCAGTACTCAAAGCGCTATCCACACAGGGAGGAACCGGGAAGTGAACCCACAATCTCCTCCAGTCTCCTTACTGCAAAGCATACTTACAAAATCATTTAGTAAACATACATGATGCATACAAGTGGATGTTTAGCCATCTGTACGAAATGACATCTGGATTCGGTGTAGCTGATCCAGCAGTAAAGCCTAGGATATTTCTGATCTGGTGTATTGCTAGATTTGAGAGGCTGTTCAGGTCAAAGCTACAGATTTCATAAAAGTGAGCACCACTAGAGTGTTGGCATTACTTCCCGTGCCAGCTCTGTGAGTCTCCTTGTTTTTAGCTAGTGGGTGTTTATCTGTCTGACCAATTCTGGGCTGAGGTGGACATGTTGTGTGCAGCCCATACCGTGTGGAGACAGTTTGTTATAAACCAACAAAGAGGAGATGGGAAGGAGGGGAGATGACTTACAGTAAGCAAGTGTCTCCAATATGAACTTCTTTAATGACAAACTAGACCTCTGGAAGAGAGCCATGTTCTGGGATATCCGGGGACATACTGAATGTGCCCTTAACCTCAGGCATCAATAGTCCGTTTGTTTCACTCAGAAGACAAATGAAATGTGCAGGCAGGCCCCACTTCTGCTCTGGAGGACATTGTTGTTGAAAGCCATGTTAATCATTAACTTTTGGGTTACACAGAGTTCACCATTATGTTTAACCAGGGTCTGTGTGTTTGTGTGTGTGTGTACTTGTTAATGTTTTTAACACTTGTAATAATGATTTCTTCAGGAAGAATTCAATATTACTTTTTCTTCTGGGTAAAAACCCCCACTCCCCCAACACGGCCTCCAAAGACTTGTGTGTTGAGTTAACTGAGGGTTGGAAAAGGACTGAAACACAGTGATCAACACTGAGTGCAAGGCAGGAATCAACCCCTGACGGAGACGGCAGTCTATGAGAAGGTCCATTTACATGGGTCACTTAGCCCAAAATGATGTCACACTTCTTCCATCTGCCTTGTGCTCAATGACCAGGAAGTCTACCATTGGCACTCAGACTTATAAAACCTTAGCTGCTCTGGCTTTCCTTTCAAATCCTAAAAATGTGTGGAATAGAATAATTGGAAACTCCTAATATTTATGAGAGAGTGCGTGAGAGGGTCTGGCATCCCATCCAGGGCTGGCTTCCACCTTGCACCCAGTACTACAGGAATAGTTGCCTATGACCCTAATCTGGAAAAGCAAGTTAATAAACAAGTGCTTAAATAATGGGACGCATGTAATCATAACTTTTTTCCTTGTTTTATTTGTATTTGAATATTTTTTCAGTTGTTTTTATGCATGCAATTAATTTTTTTATATAAAAGTTAAAATATGGTATTTAGCATCCCATCGGTCCTTTAATTTTGCAAGCCTCCTTAATCCAGTTAAAGGCTATGAGAGCTGAACCAACCCTGGAAAGGATACCAGTTTTGGACGCTTCTAACACCATGTGACCATGAGCAAGTCATTTCATCTGCCTGTGCTCTAATTGGAAAAACAAAAGAAACGTAACCAGTTTTATCTCAAATGTTGCAGAGTCATCTTGGATAAATGAGTCAGCCAAGTAAGTAAATGTCATATGAAATCTGCCATTTCACTTCACACCCTTATGTCTTGAAAATGACACAGGAAAACTGAGGACTTGGTGACAAACCCCTCTGGGTACAGGGAGAATGTGCAAAGCCACAATGCTAGTGACCAGACTAAGATGTCAACCCAAGACTGGGTGTTTAAGGTAGTACCACTAACCACTATGACCCCCCAATATGACACATAACAATATTTAAATAAAATAAGCATTAATGTGCCTTGTGCTTTCGGCTTCAGTGGCAACATTAGTGTGGGATAATCATAGTAATTGGGGAAATTCAGCATTTAGTGTACTCAGTCCCCACTATGCTTTTCAGAGATATGTGATTGGTGACGCCACAAATCTTCTGCACTTGAGTGACTGAAAAACCTTTTTTCAAGTTGGGCTGTCTGGGGTTCCTTCCTTCAAGTACATTTCCATATGCCAGATGTGATAACTGAGCCAGCTTATCCATCTTATTTGACGCTGTGCTGCAGTTATCAATATTCAGTTCGATTCAGTGGAGTTTTGTGTTGAGTTAAAGCACAGAGCACTCTTACAAGTTCACAGGAGGATACAAATACGAACTATGCAAAGTAATAATTACACAATGAGTACACACAGAGACAAAGTTGTCTAAAAAATGTTTTATTAACATAAAAGTAGCCAAACAACATATGTGTACTAATTCATTATTCAGTTTGGCAGGTTATCAAAGAAGGAGAGAAAAACAAAAACTTCAGTCAGCAATATCAGTGGAGAAAATAATACACTGTGCAGGATCCACATTCATTTATAACAGACAGATACCCCCATGGTCTTTGAGACCTCATCTGATTGTCAAACCTGGCATTCTACAGTAGAGTCTGTGTGGGGCTATCCTATCTGATGATAGAATCTGTTGATTCCAAAGAAGCCATTGTTTCAGTTATCTTTTCCATGCATAGCAAAAAAGCAGCTTGGCAGTAGGGCAATGGCACCAAGTGCCACAACAGGATATCAAGAAGAGAAACATAATAGAGGAAGGTCAGTAATGGTTTATAAATAAAATAGACCCATGATTAAGCGAGGTTCTGCATTATCCTATGCAATCCTGTTGTCACGAATATTGTGCAGAGCATGTAAATACTATACTTTTAAGCTTGACTGTATGGTGCAAGTGATAGAGTAGCTACTGACTGTGGGAATTTGGGCATGACTCACTCATCTATCCCCAACTGCACCCCTTGGCTCTTGTCAGTGAGTTGCTACCATTGACTATGTACATATGCTCTGCTGTTTTGTTCACTTCTGATTTTTGTGTTTATATGATGATGAGGACTACACAGAAAATCCATATAAGAATTCTCATGTATACAGTCTAAATGTCTTTGAAACAGCACTTCTGTATACTGAACAGCAGGGAAGGCGCTACACCTGCCAACATTTTGATGCTAAGGCGACTGTGGAATATTACATCAAAGTACAGTGGAACCTCGGGTCACGACCGTAATTCATTTCAAAACTCTGGTCACAACCTGATTTGGTCGTGACCCAAAGCAGTACCCCCCCCAAACCCCCCATAGGATTGTATGTAAATATAATTAATCCATTCCGGACCATACGAGCTGAATGTAAATATATTTTTTTTTAAAGATTTTTAAGCACAAAAATAGTTAATTATACCATAGAATGCACAGTGTAATAGAAAACTAAATGTAAAAACATTGAATAACACTGAGAAAACCTTGAACAGAGAAAACTAACATTGCAAGAGTTCACGCTAATAGCCTTACGAACTGATCGCTGTAAACACTTTTTTTAATGAGTTTTAAGCGCAGGTAAAAAAAGGAACATTTGAACAAATCTGAACTTTATTTAAAAACCAACCATAAACAACCGATCGCTGTAAACACTTTTTTTTTAAAATGAATTTTAAGCACAGGGAAAAAAACATTTGAAAAATCCGTAATTTATACAAAGACTAACCATAAACAACCAAGAACACTAACCTTGCATGAGTCGAGTTCTGGCATGAAGGAAGTGAGGAGGAACTGGGTGGAGAGGAGATTACAGTTTTGAGGTAAGGTCCCTCTGCGCGATGCACGTCTGACCGAGAACAATGTACTGTACAGGTACAGGGAGAGACTGAACGCCTGCGGAAATCATTGGCGCGTACAAACTGGAAGGGAAACTGGGCTTGTTCGTCACCCGAGTGTGTGGTCATGAACAGATGCAAAAGTTTGGCAAACTTTTTGGTCGTAACCTGATTTGTACGTGTTCAGAGACGTTTGTGACCCGAGGTTCCACTGTAGTAAGGAACACTAAATTCACTAAGGTATGAAAAGAGGCTTGAAAATAATATTGTACCATATAAATTTGCAAATTCTTTTATGTCTGTGCTTTTTAATCTGAAATGGCCATAGCTACCTGTTTAATCTGTTTGTTTTCAACTATCTGAGATAGTATCAGTCCATTTTACCTCAGATAATCAGAATTTTACTGTATTGTATTACTTATATTTTTGTACAAGCAATTAGCAAACAGATATTCAGTATTTACAGCTAGTCACCAGTTCTAGTCAGGGTATGCTGGATTCAGCCTGTATTTAAAATCTGAAACTGAAGGACACACCTCTTCTAGTAGAAGGAAGACCATTCCACAGCTTTGAGTCCCTGTAACTAAAAGCTACACCGCCCACCATTATTTTATCTAATTTTTAGTAGGCTGTCTTCTTGAGATCTTAATGCATACTGTGGTGTATAAGTAATGTTAAGTTTAGATAGGTAAGCAGGACCTTATAAGTTAGAAATAGGATTTACACTGTAGAAATCAGCCCTAAACTTGACTGGGAGCCAGTGTAAGGACTTGAGAACTGGAGTTATGTGTTTGTACTTTCTACTTTTTGTAACAATCCTTGCAGGATCATGTTGAATTAAGTGAAAGCACAGTTTGTACATCCTTTGAAAAATGCATTGCAGTTGTCAATCCTACTAGAAATAAATGTGTGAGTTAATTTCTTACTATCCTCCTTACTTGAAAAATGTCTTAATTTTTCAGCCTTTTTAAGATGGGGAAAAACTCTGCCTTTAAAAGATGTGTTTATAAGATGCTAGTGTCATAGATACCACTTAAAATGTGCACTGATTCACTAAAACTAATGGTGATTCCAACGGAGGCAAAAAGTGACAGAATGTAGTTCTGCATCATCCCCCCCCCCCCAATCCTGAGTTTTCTGTATTCAAACACAAGCAGTTTTCATCTATCTACCAATGTAACTCACTAACACAATTGATTAAAGATGTATAAATACAATGCATTTCTTAATTCACTTTCTCCTTTGGTGCTTGTGTGCCCCTGTCTCCTCCTTTCATATGGTGCCTTTGTGTAATGAACATCATCCCAAGACATTTTACAAATATAAATGTTTTGAGTGCAAGTCAGTGGTGGGTTTAGAACCTGTGACTTTCTAACACTTAGTTTAACTCCTTAATCATTGGACCCTTGAATGCAGATCCACCTGTAAGCAGCTGATGTGTCATACCCATTAACCTCTTAATGTTGTACGCTAAGCACATGTACCACACAGTAGACAAAATCAACTGGGCCTGTCAACAGAAGCAGAGATCGAGATATGGCAGGCATGTCATTATCATCATTGTGCTCTGCTCAGCTATTTGGTCCATAGTTTATATAGTTCCTTTCATAGTTAGACTGTTCCAATGTCTTTTATATTTTCCATATATTAATTTATACCAAGCATATTTTTATGCTCACATCTCAGATAGACTAATGGACACATTTAAAGTGTCCAGCATTATGTTTATAAAGTTCTTTAAAAGTTCTTTTAAAAAAAAGAATTGTTTACTCTGCATTATGATGGCACTCGCAAAGTACATTACAGCATGCAGCGTGTTGCAGTGGTTAAGGCTTTGGACCAAACCATGAGGTGGTGCTTTGAAATCCCACCACTGACACTGTGTGACCCTGAGCAAGTCATTTCACCTGCCAGTGATCTAACTGGAAAAAAACAAAAGTAATTTAACTAATTGTATCTCAAATGTTATAAGTCAGATTGGGTAAAAGCATTGGCCAAATAAATAAATGTAAATGTAAACATTATACATTGCCCTGATCTTGCCCTGAACCTCTTAGTAGCATTTCATTTCTGACCTTTGGTAAATTAGTTGCGCTTGAGCCATTTCCCCCAGTCAGTGCACACCGTGTGTGAGGAAGTGTTTTGCCAAACTCCAGAGGAATGTGTGGAATGCAGCAGTACAGGGAAAAAGTCTGCTGATTTGAGTGACATCCCTAATTTAGGCCCGGCATGCTGGGCCAGAGTGTGCAGCAAACTTGGCAGCTAAGCAGCACAATATTAAAAAAAAAAAAAACTGACAGCTGCTGACATCTCGAGTTTATTAAACAGACCCAAGAGTATGGATTTCTTTAAAGGAACTACAGGCATCAGGGACTCTGTAATGGTGGAGGGGAGCAGCTACATGGGGAAATCAGGCTGTTCAGAAATGAGGAAAACTCGGCCGGAGCTCTCTTTACTACAATGTTGTACTGTAAATTTAATGAAATGTATTCTTAAAGGGTGCAGGGATTCCACTTTGACAATTGTGGTCATCTGAAATATAGAAAAATACAGTACATGCATGTGCTATATAATGTGTACGGTTTATCTAACATGGTGACCTGTGTAAACTGCATGCAATGTATATTCTGTGTTTACTGTATTGGGTTTATCCTGCTCTGTCAGTGCATGTGTGCGTGTCACAGGTACTGCTTATGTCCAGTACGTATTTTGTGCAGTATATTGGAGTTCTGATATGCTTGTCATACAGTATCTGCTGTGTAGACTGTATTTATGTGTGCATGTACTGAAGTGTGTATTGTGTAACTAATATGTGGTAAAGTTTGTTTGCTTAATTTCCATTTCTGATGCAGTGTATCCCAAAGTTAATTTAGTTAAATTTAGGTTATTTATTTGGAGAGCACTTTGCAAAGTACATGTAGCAATTGCACATTTTCAACACCACTTAGGCACATAACCTCCTGGTTCATCAGATGTGAAAAATATATGAAAAATTGTACTGTATCATTTGTATTAGTTGTTGTCACCTTGGAAAAAGCCATTAGCCATGATGTATGTGTGTGTGTGTGTGTGTGTGTGTATATATACTAGTAGTGTGACGAGATCTCGTAGTTCGAGATCTCGCGAGATCAGATTTGTCTTGTGAGATGCGTCTGGTCTCGCGAGAACGTGACGATATCCTTGCGTTATTGGCATGATGGAGTGTGAGGGAGAAGTAAGGATAGAAGATGCGCCCACGACATTTAAATCATTGGTGTGGCAACATTTTGGATTCCTTGTGGAAATAAGAAACGGCGAAAAAATGACAGACAAGACAAAGACAATTTGCAAACACTGTAAGAAATTAATACCGTACACCTCTGCTAACACAAGCACTATGCAAAAGCATTTAGAAAACAACCACAGCCCGTTACTAAAAGCTGCGCCTGTGAAGAAAACGGAAAGCAATTCAGTTCACATGAAAGGGCAAACAACCATAACAAATGCCTTTTCAGCTAAACTTCCACCATCCAATGCAAGAGCCACGGCAATAACAAGAGACTCTGCGTTTTCATTGCAGCCGATATGAGACCATTTTCTGTGGTGGAAAATCTGGGATTTCGGCGACTCATCCACACAAGGGAACCAAAGTACGCCATCCCGTCACGCGCACATTTTATTCGCACGGTGGTCCCGACCCTCTACAGGGAGTGCAAGGTAAACGTTGCACAGGCTCTGAAAGAGGCAGAAACCATCGCCATAACTACTGACGGTTGGACTTCTAGGTGTACACAGAGCTATATCACAATTACAGCCCACATTATCAACAGTAATTGGGAAATGGTACATTTTGTACTGCAGACGCGCCCACTTTTTGAATCACACACAGGGGCAAACGTCGCTGAAGTTTTACAAGAAGCTGTCACACAGTGGGGTCTTAAAAAGCCAAACCATTGCATCGCTATTGTAACAGACAATGCGCGTAATATGGATGTGGCTGTGCGCGAGGCAGGATTTGAGCCGCACATCAAATGCTTCGCGCACACAATAAATCTCGCTACACAGGCTGGCCTCGGTGTTGCGCATGTCGCTTGTTTGCTCGGGCGGGTGAGACGTGTAACTGCTTTTTTTCACCGGAGTTCGACAGCTGCCGCGGTACTGACGTCTAAGCAGAAGCTGCTACAACTGCCACCGCACAAATTAATAATGGACGTCACCACGCGATGGAATTCATCATTGGATATGCTGGTTCGTTACCTGGAGCAGCAGGCTGCTATAGCAGCAGCGCTCACCAGCCCAGAAATAAGACAAAATGCCGAAACATTGACACACTGGATACCTGTGACATTGTCAATGCCGAATTTCTTGTGAAAAAATGTAGACATGCTTATATTCTTAAAAAAGAACATGACCATATCTTAGGCTGTTCTGTATAGGTCATTACCTAGGTCTTAGCTCTTTTTCCATGCTTAAGAAAATTTTGTTCATTGTTTTGCACTCTGAGTTTTAAGACAGCACTACTTTGATAGTTACACTAATTATGGTTAATTGCACGTAAAGGGATATTTGTGTTGTTTATTATTTATTTTTATTTATACTATTTAATTTTATTGTGCAATTAATTGCCTGTCAGTTTGTGGCAAAATATTTTGCAGTGTTTACATGTTATTACTGCATATTATTCATCAAAATAGAAGTTTTATTTCATAAAGTTGATTTCAAAATGGACATGCATTTTTTGCATTTTGTGTTTTTCAGTTAAATAAAAGGCTATTTTTGCTATATATTTAAACATTGAGGATTTCTTTAAAAAAAATGTGTAAAAGTCTCGTCTCGTCTCGTTCTCGTGAACCCAGTCTCGTGTCTCGTCTCGTCTCGTGGGAAAAGCGTCTCGTCACACCCCTAGTATATACTATATATATATACTATATATGCATATGTTTAGGGGTGTGTGTAATATATATATATCATCTCGGAGAGACACTTTGAAGTCCTGCAAGACTACTTACACGTCACGCGCTACTTACAAACAATTTCTTGGAGACACTTTAACTTTTAGCGAGACAAGGAAGTGAGACTAAAGGACAGCTGCTGTACAGGCTTTTAAATGATCGTCGTGCAGCGTGACATGTAGATCACGCAGCAAGGCACAAGCAGCAGCTGGCTTAAAGGACAGCTGCTGTACAGGCTTTTACATGATCGACGTGCAGTGCGACATGCAGATCACACAGCACGGCAGCAGTAGCTTCTGTACAGGCTTTTAAATGATTGACGCGTAGTGCGACATGCAGATCATGCAGTACGGCAGCAGCAACTGCTGTACAGGCTTGTATGACACGTCAGGCGGCCTTTGAAGCATTTGCTTTGAAGCATCGTACCATGCCCCGCGCATGCACACTTCACCAGAAGACACACACACATGGATACTGGACGCACACAGGGGTTTTATTAAAGAGGATACTAGCCATCCCCCGTGGCTCGACCCACATAGTAGTGAAACAGGACAGTGAAGAGGGTCCTGCCCGGGTCCCTACTCCTGACGTCACGCTTCCCCCTCCCCAGGCCTGCAGCCTCTGTCTCAGATTAGCACAAATATATCGCTTCTGCAAGTGAACTATGGTTCTTAGAGTGATGAGAGAAGTCGCAAAATCAACCAGAATGTTCAAGCAAATTATTGAAAAAAACCCGCTCTAAATCCGTTAAGTGGGTCTCTCGTGAAAGTGAACAGACAGACAGACATTGCATATATATATATATATATATATATATATATATATATATATATATATATATATATATATAAAATAGAGAAAGAGATAATGTTTTGTGTGTATGTGCAATGTATGCCTTTTATACCGTGTGTCTATTCTATGTACAGTATATTATGGGGATATATATATATATATATATATATATATATATATATATATATATATATATATATGTGTTGTGTGAGTTTGTGGTTTGTAATGTTTATACCATGTCTGCTATGTTTACAGTACGTGATGTGCAATATGATACTTGTGTGTTGTGTGAGTGCATGTTCAGTTTATTTTTTTTATTTCTTGTGAATGTCTGTTATGAATACATTCTGTCCTGTATGTGTACTATTTATACTGTTTGTTCTACTTACAGTTCATTATGTGTTATACTGTGCATACAGTATCTGTTGTGTGTTGCATATGCCGTGCGTTCTATTTATAGTGAATATCTGTGTTATACGTGTGTACTGTGGGTCTATTCAGTGTTTGCCTGTTTTTACTGTATGTGTTGTGTGTGTACATAATGTACAAAAGATACAGTGTGTACTGATTATGCTTTATTTCTAGTGTGTCTACATTATGTACTTTATATCAGTATGTGTATACAGTGTGTGCATGTTTATATTTGTTTTGCTAGTTAAGTGTTTAGAGAATCCCTTTTTGTTTTTCTGAACAGTGTAATGTTTGATCAATAAAATTTGACACTTTGTCAACAGCAAAATGAAAAGCGGGAGATGTGTTTCAGTGGTACATCCAAGTTGTGTCAGCTTTGTATATACAAACAGAGCAATAGGAAATTGGGTCATGGCGTTTCCTATCAAGCTTCTGAAATGTTCCTTTTACCAAACCAGCAATCTTTCAAATGTAAGACTACATTTGCATGGCCTGACCCTGATCATCTTTGAGAAGACAGTTAATTTAATAAAATTGTTAATTGTGGAAAAGAAAAAGAAAGATTTCATTTATTTATTTTTTTCCCTTCTCATTTTTCAGTACTTTTCTAGATTGGGGTTGATCCTAAGTTGGAGATGTTCATTAGAAACTGCTCAGGGTGTATTTAGTCTCAGTCATAGTGATGGTGCACACGTTAAGATCGATCAATCAGTGGTGCCTGCTTCAAGTGCCAAATTAAAAAAGAAATTGACCGCATGGTCCATGTCTATACCAAATGGGCAAATCAAACACAAAAAAAACTGGTTTTGATCTCCAATCCATTACACAAGTTTACCAAGGTATAAACACACTTATCTGCACATCTGTTGGTCTTTATCAGTATGTTGCAGATGACTAAATGCTAAACAAATGTCTTCAGTCCCTTGAGATACAGCAGTCTCTGAGATGCTGCTCTTCATAAAAATATATGTAAGTTGCTATTGAAGGAACCGTGTATCTTCAGATGTGCAAAAACACAAATGCACAAGAGTAAAGAGTAAGACCTCACTGGTATATAGTAGAACTCAGAGTTCTAGGGGCAGTTCTAAAATAAGAGGCAAATATTAAAGTGTACATCTAAGGGCAGTTTTGGTTTTGGAGTCTGGCTGTTGTATGGACAGGACAAGCCCGCTCATTTCCTTTTCCAGTCGGGTCTCTCAGCTCTGTGCACTGCTTGTTGAAGAATCGCCTGAAAACCTGTCACATATATCTGCTGGATGTCTAGGGGTCTTTATGAACTTGTTAACTGGTCAGCAGGAAAGTAAAATAGCAGAACCTCGTGGGAATGTGGCCAGCATTAAAGCCTCACACTTGGGAGAGTGGGATTTTGTAACCTGAATATTTTTAGTAAAAGGCAAATTAAGATGGGGAATGAGTTTACAGTACAGCCGAGCCAGTGCATTACAGAGCATTGCTAGAATGAAGCTGGAGTCAAAAATCTTTCACACAATATTTATTTTTGTATGTTAAAATATATACTTGTCATTAAACAAAAATAAAGAAAATGAACTGCCTTGTCAGCGTCTTAGAGAGAACAAATGAGAAAAGCGAAGGGAAAAAGTTATTAATAAATCCAGTTGCATTAGTGAATTTTCATTCCTTCTATAATGAGACCTTAAAGAAAATGTCTGTCTTTCATATAGTGTCTGTCTGTCAATCATATACAACCATTTTCAAGTATTATATAGCACCTTTCATGGTCCCAAGCCTGGATAAATGGGAAGGGTTACGTCAGGGAGGGCATCCGGTGTAAAATTTTGCCAAATCAATATGCAGACAACAATTTTGGATGATCCGCTGTGGCTACCCCTAATGGGAGCAGCCGAATGAAAAAGAAGATATAGCACCTTTCATATCTGTCTGTAATGTAGCGCTTGTCTGAATATATCTCTGTTATACAGTATATCACCTGCCTGCCTGTCTGTCTGTTATGTAATCTGTCTATCTGTTTGTCCGTCCATCCACATAGAACATACCTGAAATCCAAACAAGCTAGATTTGTTTATGCATTTGGGAGAACAGCTTGATTTTTGGGCCTGAGGGGACTGAATGAACATTTAGGAGGTTTTTTTTTTCTTCTTTTCTTTCCTTTGAACTCACCAAGTTTCCTTCTTAGACCTTGACAGTTTCTTATGTGTTCTGTTCCAGTTGGCCATTGTACCGGGCAGGCTGGCTGCCCAGGCCCTCCCATTCCCCCACCCAGCCAATGTTTTATCAGCTGCTCCTTGTTTGGCAAGTACACCTCGTACTTTTACTTGTTTACTCTGCGTCTCTGCAAGTCCTTGGATTGAAAAGCGCTTGCCTGCTCCATGATGTTAAATCTCAGAGGCAATTTCCCGCCAAAGGGCCGGCTGGCTGCCTGCTCATCCTCCCGAGCGTTCCTTCATTGGAAGCCAGACGCATGCTGCAACTGACAGATGTGCTGTCAGCCTGAGCAACGGCTCCTAGAGGATGTGCTTGAGTGGAAAGCCTTGGCAGCAGGGGAGTAGGATTTTGTTACATGACTTAAAGTACCAGAGATGAATAAAAACAGGATAAGAAAAGGTTTACTGAGAGCCCTATCATCCAAGGCCAACACAAGGAGAGCTCAGTTCAATGCAAATAAAAGGAACATTTTATGCTGAAAAGAGGTTTCAGAGTAAAAGCTACAAAGACAGGAGTTGGGATCCTGACTCAAGTGAAAAAAGTGAGCGTTTGTCTGTCTGTTGTTTGCGTTGAATCTTGTAATTTTTTCAGATTTGCTTGCTAGACTTTTATGGCGCGAATCTCCTATTCTACCAAATCCCAAAAGTTTTGTATTGCATTCAGATCTGGTGTCTGGGAAGGCCACTGCATAACACTGAGCTCAATTGTCATGTTCATGAAACCTGGGATGATGTTTGCTTTGTGTCATGGCACATTATGCTGAAAGTAGCCACAATACTCCAATTAGGCCGTGGTATTCAAGTTATGATTGATTGGTATTAATCGACCAAAGTGTGTCTAGAAAATATTCCCTACATCATTACAGCACCCACCACCAGCCTAGACTGTTGACACAAGTAGGGTTGGGTGCATGGATTCATGCTGTTGGTACCAGATTCTGACCCTAACCTCTGTGCGTCTCAGCAGAAATGGAGATTTATCATACCAGATTAGGTTTTTCCAGTTTTGGTGAGCCTCTGCCCACTGTAGCCTTTCTGTTCTTAACTGACAGTAGTGGAACCCAATATGGTCTTCTGCTGCTGTAGCCTATCCACCTAAAGATTCAGAATGTTGTGCATTCTGAGATGCTTTTCAGCTCACCACAGTTGCACAAAGTGGTTGTCTGAGTTACCATAGCCTTTCTGTCGGCCCAAACCAGTCTGGCCATTCTCCTCTGACCCCTCTCATCAACAAGGCATTTCTGTGTTCAGAAAGATGTTTGTTTCTTAGTCGCACTATTCTATGTAAACTCTGGAGACTTTTGTATGTGAAAATCCCAGTAGATGAGCAGTTCTAAAAATACTTCAACCAGTCCGTCTGGCTCCATCAATCGTGCCGCAGTTGAAATCACTGAGATTACAATTTCCCCAATTCTGGCCTGACCTGTATTTGATTGATTTTATGCATTGGACTGGCTGATTAGATAATTGCATGGATAAGCAAATATGTGTGTGTGTATATACAGTATATATATATATATATATATATATATATATATATATAAAAAGAAGTAAGTAGCAAAAGAGATGAAGAAACCAGAGAAGAAAACAAAAAGGTTTGTACGATTTGGCACACACTTATGCAGAATGCACTTTTCAGACGAGACTATTCTATCTTCTGCCTCCAGATGTCATTGGAGCTGGTTATGATGCTGAGCAAGGAGGAGGGGTGCATCCAGGAGGTCGGAAACCTCAAGTTACATTGAAGGTCTTTCAGCTTTTAATCTTATGATCTGCAGCGGGAGGGAGAGGTAGTTAGATAGATACAGCACCACCCAATGGCTCAAAGTATAACTACCATTGGGTGATCCCTAAAGTTGTGCATATGTCAGATTATATACTGTATATATAATATATATACAGTAATCCCTCCTCCATCGCGGGGGTTGCGTTCCAGAGCCACCCGCGAAATAAGAAAATCCGCGAAGTAGAAACCATATGTTTATATGGTTATTTTTATATTGTCATGCTTGGGTCACAGATTTGCGCAGAAACACAGGAGGTTGTAGAGAGACAGGAACGTTATTCAAACACTGCAAACAAACATTTGTCTCTTTTTCAAAAGTTTAAACTGTGCTCCATGACAAGACAGAGATGACAGTTCTGTCTCACAATTAAAAGAATGCAAACATATCTTCCTCTTCAAAGGAAACAGAGAGTAAAGCAAACAAATCAATAGGGCTGTTTGGCTCTTAAGTATGCGAAGCACCGCCGGTACAAAGCTGTTGAAGGCGGCAGCTCACACCCCCTCCGTCAGGAGCAGGGAGAGAGAGAGAGAAACAAAGTCAAAAATCAATACGTGCCCTTTGAGCTTTTAAGTATGCGAAGCACCGTGCAGCATACTTAAAAGCTGCACACAGAAGGTAGCAACGTGAAGATAATCTTTCAGCATTTTTAGACGAGCGTCCGTATCGTCTAGGTGTGCGAACAGCCCCCCTGCTCACACCCTCTACGTCAGGATCAGAGAAAGTCAGCGCAAGAGTGGGAGAAAGAAAAGTAAGTTGGGTAGCTTCTCAGCCATCTGCCAATAGCGTCCCTTGTATGAAATCAACTGGGCAAACCAACTGAGGAAACATGTACCAGAAATTAAAAGACCTATTGTCCGCAGAAATCCGCGAACCAGCAAAAAATCCGCGATATATATTTAAATATGCTTACATATAAAATCCGCGATAGAGTGAAGCCGCGAAAGGCGAAGCGCAATATAGCGAGGGATCACTGTATACTGGCCACCTGGGGGTGCACCCGGCTCCCCAAATACCAGACACAGGCACAAGACCAGCAACACACAGGCTTTATTTCAATAGAAACACTTTTCTATTCATTTCCCACCAGCACCAAGCCCAGTACAATAAGCACATGTCCAGCAATGAGCACAGCCCTTTCTTTTCTTCTTTCTCTCTGTCTCTGTTGAAATACTCCAGGTGTTCTGTAATCTCTTTCTGACAGTGCTTCTGGTTGTGGCAGAAGTCCTACAATAAAGGGCTGAGCAGTTCTCTAAGCGCCCCCTGGTGGTAACTATGGACACCAACAGGGCTGAACTTCCAAGCTCCAAGTCCCAGGGGAGAGAATACCCTATGCAAGCTCTCTTCCTCTGTCCTTCCATCAGGATAGCATCCCAGCCAGGTAAGAGCCACACACATATATATACAGTATATATATACAGCGCATCACTTTTTCCACATTTTGTTATGTTACAGCCTTATTCCAAAATGGATTAAATTCATTTTTTTCCTCAGAATTCTACACACAACACCCCATAATGACAATGTGAAAAATGTTTACTTGAGGTTTTTGCAAATTTATTAAAAAAAAAAAAAAATCACATTGTCATTATGGGGTGTTGTGTGTAGAATTCTGAGGAAAGAAATGAATTTAATCCATTTTGGAATAAGGCTGTAATATTACAGCGCATCACTTTTTCCACATTTTGTTAATACTTTCTGGATGTATATGTATGTATATATAAATATATACACACACACAGAAATATCATGTTTTAATAGGAATTGATATGTTTCTATCAACTTACTTTTAATGTAGTTGAAAATACAGTCAACACATGACTAGTGGTGTAAGTGGCTATTGCTGCTTGATTGATTTTTAATTTATTATTTACAGTACATGTCTGAATGGTAAACTGCCTTATGGCTGTTAGAGAAACCTTTGTGATTGTGTTAATACGTCTAAAACCATTTAGTCTGTTTAATAAGGAAAGTAAGTGGTCTTTGTTTGGGTTACCAGGTATTGGCATTCCTAAAATTTATTTGTGGTTTCAGAAAAGTTGAAAACAAAACATCTTTCTCAAGAAACATGTCAGTCAATTGTTATTTTGCAACATGAAGGCTTTCATGCAACAGATTGCCAAGAAATTAAAGATTTCATGCAAAGGTGTCCACCACTGCCTTGAGGGTTGATCTGACCAAAATAGAAAAATAAGATGATGGCCCAGGTGCAGAATTACACAAGAGGATAAGGACATCAGAGTCTGTAGTTTGAGAAACAGACTCTTCACAGGCTGGTTCCTTAAATTGTATAATGTAAATAGCAGTGTCATCTGAAACATTGAATTAATACAAATTAATACAACAATATTGTGCAAAAATAACTTTGACTTAATGAATTCAGATATATTCTTGAAGTGGTTTGCTCTGGGTCTCGTAGTAAGTCACAGGTGAGTTTTGAAATGGCACCCTTGAGTTTTGAAGTTCAGAGTCTTAACCGCAATACTGACTACCTGCAGATTTTCTTTTCCTTTTTCACATCCAAATAACTTGGTGTTTATTCCTACTTTTCTTGTTGTGACAGCTTCTCTTTTTTATTACAAATTAATTGAGAAAAACCATTATATGACAGGAAAATAAGTCCAGAAGAGACAACATCTGCCCTCCCACTGAGCTGTGGAGTAGGCTGGTATGCTATTATTCAGAGCCTATAAAAGTCTCCCCACTCAACTCCCTTCATTTATCTTTTTGGAATAGCACACGACTAAAAGATCTGGGAATATTGATGTCTGTATTTGAGTATTTAGTTTTTCCACTTCTTTTAATACCCCTGGCAGCTCTTTCAGAGAGTGACATGGTTAATGTGAGTCTTGATGCTGGTGACATGGCTTGTATGTCAGTTTTTCTACTGTCGTCATGCATGGAGGAGAGTGACTGCAAGCAGAGCTCATTACATTTTGGTCACTGCCTGTGTAACTGGACAGACAGTGTGCCTTTGACTCTGGCATGGCAGCAAGCTGGTGTTTGGCACAGTGAAGTCAGCAAAAGAGTGGAACAAATGAGCGCTTCCTGGAGTAGGAGGAGTAGTACACCATACCCGTTTCCATTTTTTGTAATAGATACATAGATATGAGCAGTATTATCCATATTACTAACCGAGAATGCTAAACCGGATGGACGCAGGGACATCCAGCCATGGGCCGTAGCCGCAAAAAGACGTACTGCGCAGGCGCCCCAAGAAATGAGGGGCTGCGAGAGGCGGATGAGGGGCCGCGAGAGGCGGACAAGACCACAGAAAAAAGGAGTCAAAGAAATGAGGCGACGCGAGCACAGAAAAAAGGAAAAGGCACAGAAAAAAGTAATCAAACGCAGGCGCCGCACGGAACCCATTGCACACGAAACTAGCACACAAAAAAAAGAAGACGCTCGCGCACAACAGCAAGGCTCCCCCCCTTACCCACCCCCCCCACAGGCACCGGACGGGACACACACCAAGAGGGGGATTTAACAAGCCCCTGGAACACAAAAAAAAAGAACACAAAACCACCCAACACACCCTACAAGCAACGGACGGGACACACACAAAGAGGGGGATTCAACAAGCCCCTGGAACACAAAAAGAAAGAAGACGCTCGCGCAACAACAATCCTCACCCACCCCCCCACACATCAATAAGAAGTGACACCCAAAGCCACATATCTAAAGGAAACGTCCATATTAAACATACATCATCTCAACACCTTCACACTAGGCAGCATAGGTGGATCTCCTTACAATAAAGCACTATTAACCGTTCAACTGCAGAAAAGGCTCCATATTAACAGTGAGTGCGATCCTCCTTATTACTTATCCATATTTCGCACGCTGAGGAACAAACAAGTCATGAATACACGGTCACGGGTACAAAACGATTCGGATCGGATAACGGGACCAAACACACGAACACGAATGAAACAACAAAATACACGGCGGAGCATACAACGCGCTTCGGAAACTCAGGGAGAAAAAATGTCTCGGATCAAAAAAAGCAAAGCTCAAGTAACCCCGTTACAGAGACGTGCCCAAATGGACAGACACAATGAACGTAGACGCATACAGCGCGCGTCTCAAAGTGCTGCATCGAAACAAGCACGATTTCAAAAGAAAGAGCTCGCGTCTCAGACATACAAAAAATGGAGCGAAGAGACAGAATAAATGAACGCAGACGTGTACAACGCGCATATGACCTGCCAGAAAAAAAGCAAGCAAGACTCCAGAAGCAGAAAGCTCAACTGACCGACATACAAAAACGGACAAGGCTCGATACAAACAATGCACGACGTAGACTGAAACGGACTTTTCGCAAAGCGGAGGCGAATCAATTAAAACTCAAAAATAGCGCGTCACAAATAATGGACATGCAACAACGCGGCACTCAAACGCCACAAGAAAAACATGCCCGTCGCGGACATCAACGCCAGACACCTGCTAAACGCTTACGCCAGTTGGCTGACAACGCCTTCAATAATGAGTCCACTATTGAGCAAATTTCATTGGGATTAATGAATGTCATTTGCAATCATTGTCATTCACTTAACTTCACAGAAGAAACAACTGGCAATACAAATAATGAATTTACACGTTGTTGTCAAAAGGGGCAGATTAGACTGCCTCCTTTACATTCATATCCTGAATATCTACAGAAGCTTCTAACTAACGATGTGCCTGAAAGTAAAAACTTTATGAACTGCATTAGATCCTACAATAGTTCATTTGCTTTTGCATCTACCGGAGTACATATCAGGCCACCAAAAGGCAATGGCCCATACTGCTTTCGCATATGTGGTTAACACAACGCACTATATTATGTCCAAAAAATATTAATGTTAATCACATTAATAACCAGGTCATTTCATTACTTCCTGGAGAGACACGGCTCTTTCTAAGCTCTGACAAAGTTGACTCTGATGACGACAAGGAACATCTGAATTTCCCCATAGAATATTTGAACACTATTAACCCGGACGGATGACCACAACACAACCTTACCCTTAAAAACGGAACAATAATCATGCTATTAAGAAACCTTAACACTAAACAGGGTTTATGCAATGGCACACGGTTAGTCGTCAACACCATGACACACAATGTTATTCAAGCAACAGTTCTTTCAGATTCACATGCTAACAATACTGTTCTCATTCCTAGAATTGACCTTACGAGTTCTGACCTAGAATTACCTTTTACATTGAAATGCCGACAGTTCCCCATTAAACCTGCATTTGCCATGACCATCAACAAATCACAAGGACAAACCATGGACAAGGTTGGCATCTACCTCTCTGAGCCCGTTTTTGGACATGGACAACTTTATGTTGCCTTCTCACGTGTTCGACGTTCATCTGACGTTAAAGTTAAATTTATAAATGATCCATGCCAAGGAAGACTCATTCAAAAACAAGACACCATCTTTACTACTAATGTTGTATACAAAGAAATATTCCAATAAAACATTACTCTATGCCAAACACTCTATTTTCTATTTATACAGGCATCATCCAAACCTGCACACTATTCTATATCTAATTCATACATCTCACTCTTTATCATGCCCCAACGCCAGGGGTTGGCGAGCGAAGCGAGCAGGGGGCGGAGCCCCCTAGTATTTGATAAATGGCTAGTAGTGGCAGTATTATCACATATACAATGTGCAGTAAAATTCTTACAGACATATCCAGCTGTCATGTTGCATATCACCATTCCAACAAGAATGTTCAACATTTGAAAAATAAGTGACAGAACGCTGTGGTCACCCATACTGGAAAGTTTCCTCAGAGTGCATAGAATATTCTAGCAACTTCTGGACCTGCAGCTGTACCTTGTGCTATCTGTCCTTCAATTTTCTAACCCATTTAATGGATCATCTTTTACACACATCGCAGAGTTGCCTGCATTTAGTTTTTGGTATAATTTCTTACTCACACTATTTTTATTGGTGAATTTATTATTATTTTTTTTAAATAATTTGATTCATTTCTTCTTTTTTGTACAATTTCTTACTTTTTTGGTAAATTTCCAGCTAATACTGGTGGTTTTTTTTTTGCAATACAACTTTGAAGTCCTCCTAAGCTGGAGCTATGCTAACCCTCACAAGTGTCACTACATCACTTTAAACTGCTCTTTCTGCTCATACACATCATGGCGTTTTAGCTATTGTGCTATAGGAAGCACAGGGAGATTTTATGAGACAGATTGGGATAAAAAACATAAAATATAGTGAAGGACATGACTGTGTGAATCAAAACATTTTAAGCAAAAGTGCCAAGATGTGAACCAAATATGAACCAGATGGAACAGGTTTAAAAATATTTTACATGTAATGCAGGACAGGTACATACCTAAATTTGGAATTAATGGGAAATTAAAAAAAAAAACTATGCAGTGGATTAATAAAGAATTAAAAAAAAATAAGCTGCAATGGTAAAAACAACTGTACAAGGCATATATGACTAATAACTCCAAGGTGAATCATAGGGCATATGAGAACATGAGGGCAGTGATTAAGAAGGATATTGGGGAGGGTAAAAGACAGTTGGAGAAGAATATAGCAGATAAGGTGAAAGACGACCCAAAGAGATTCTTTCAGTATTTTAGTAGTAAAAGAACAGCCAATGAAGAGGTAAAGTGCAACAAGAATATTATAGGGGAATTAAAAAATACAGATAGTGAAATAGCAGATGGTGTGAACTTGAATTTTTCTGCAGTCTTCACAAGTGAGGAAGTAGATAACCTCCCAGCAGTAAATGGGACTACTAAGGATTCAGAGTGATTTAGAAATTGTACAGAGAGGAATACAGCTCAGAATATATTATTATTATCGGACTAGATAATATTTACCCTTGAGTTCTTAAGGAGGCTAGTGTGTATATATATATATATATATATATATATATATATATATATATATATAAAATATATAAACCCTTGACACATATTTTTAGCAAGTCACTGCACACTGGGAAGATTCAGAATGACTGGAAAATGGCAAATTTTATCCCGTTAAAAAGGGTGACCAGGCATATCCAAGCAACTATAGGCCAGTAAGCTTAACATGCATCACAGGAAAACTAATGGTGGGAATTATTAAGGATAAGACTGAGCAGCATATGGCAAGTACAGGAGTCTTTCTGAATAGTCAGCAAGGGTACAGAAAATTCTGGAACCCTGTGAGGAAGCAACAAAAGGATATGATCAGAATGGAGCATATGATATTTATCTTGACTTTCAGAAAGCATTTGATAAGGTGCTATATGAGAGGTTGGGCATCAAACTAAAAGAAGTGGGTATTCAGGTTGATATTTGTAGATGGGTGCAGAATTGGCTCCGACACAGGAAGCAAAAGGGTGATGGTGCGAGGAACCTTATCAGAATAGGCTGAGGTTAAGAGTGGTGTCCACTCTTATTTCTTAATACATAATTCGCCTGCCTCCTCACTCACTCACTCACGTCCGTCCAAAGCCGAATGCGCAGTTGCCTTCTGCGCACTTCCGAAGCTGAATGCGCAGTCGCCTTCTGCACAGCTGCCCGAAAAACCTTACGAGACCGAAATCCAACCCCAACATCGCGGCAGGCGGCGGATTTAGCCTACGCATTTCAGAATTATTATTCTGAAATCCCAAATCCTTCCGCCCAGGCGTAGGATATTAGCCCCGATCATAGCCAACCCTCACACTCAAAATAATACGTAAGAACATATTATTATTAAGTATCTTTCAGCGGCAGGAACGACTCCACAGCCATCACGATCATTACACTACCGTCGTCCACAGATGTCGATGTGTGCGAAGCGAGGTACACATTCTAAGCCGCATACAAATCTCCACAGGTGGTGCGGTACGCATTGTCGTGCACTGCTGCTGAGATATGAGTAAAATAAAACGCTGCTGGCCTATTCGCACCAAGCACTGAATGTTCACTACACCATCTGGAGTGATTTTAATGCCCCTTGCATCCTCGCCTTCACAAAAAATGTAGTCTGCAGAGAGATTTTACAACTTTAGTTGCATACTGACAGGCCTCCAGTATACAAACAAAAAACAATGTCATAGCATGTATTTGTTAAGTGTACAGTATTTTTCGCTGTGATAAAGTCATACATATCCCAAACCTCTTAGTTAATTATCATTACTTACATCACTTTCTTATTTATTTCTTACTTATCATTTGTTCTTCATACACTGCTGACACAAACTCGTGCCCGTTTCATCTTACGTTATCGAAACGGGCTTTTTGTCTAGTATATATAATATAATAATGGTTTAGATAGGAATATTAGTAACAAGTAGGTTAAGTTTGCAGATAATATTAAGATTGGTGGATTGGCAGGTAATTTGGAATCCATTAAATCATTACAGAAGAATTTGGAAGGCAGATAGGTTTGGGCAGATTTGTGGCAGAAGAAGTTTAATGTCAGTAAATGTAAAGAATTACACATAGGAAGTAAAAAATGCTAGGTTTGAATACACAATGGAAGGTTTGAAAATCTTGAGTACACCTTATGAGAAGGATTTAGGAGTCGTAGTGGACTCTTATGCTATCGACTTCCCGACGGTATTCAGAGGCGCTTAAGAAGATTAACAGAATGTTAGGTTATATAGCACGATGTGTGGAGTACAAGTCCAAGGAAGTTCTGCTCAATCTTTATAATGCACTGGTGAGGTGTCATCTGGAATACTGTGTGCAGTTGTGGACTTCGGGCTATAAAATGGACATACTAGCACTAGAAAACGTCCAGAGAAGAGTGAATAGGCTCATTTCAGGGCTACAAGGGATGAATTATGAAGAAAAATTAAAAGAGCTGAGCCTTTACAGTATATGCAAAAGAAGATTAAGAGGTGACATGATTGAAGTGTTTAAAAATTATGAAGTGAATTAGTCCTGTGGATCGAGACAGTTATTTTAAAATGAGTTCATCAAGAACACGGGGACACAGTTGGAAAATTGTTAAGGGTAAATTTCACACATAAACTATAGACACGTGGAATAAGCTACTTAGTAGCATGGTAGACAGTAAGACTTGAACGACTTTCAAAACTCGACTTGATGGGTTTTTTTTAGAAGAATTAAATGGATAGGACTGGCAAGCTTTATAGGGCTGAATGGCCTATTCTCGTCTAGATTGTTCTAATGTTCTATTGACACTTGGAGGAAGTGGTGAAAACAGGTGCCTTTATTTGAAGAAGAAAAGATCCCCATGACTGAAAGGGTGGTAATATAGCCTACCTGATGAAATGGACAACCCATTTATCAGATAAAAAGCACAAGGTCTATATTGATTGCTTGGATTTCAGTCAATCTTAGATGGGTAACACAACTAATCCATAAAGATGAAATAATTAACAGTTACTTTAAGCTAATATTTTGCTTGCATTGGATCTGTTTGTTATTTTGTTAGTGATTTTGTAGTGACCTCTAAAGATCTACAGAAAAGATTGATTGACAGGAGCTATCAATATAAATGTGTAAAATTAGCTAATAAAAGAGCCCTACAGATACGTAGAGATCTACATTTCCCCTAAGAGCAGTTCTGATAGAGAGGTATGCAGTCTCACTGCTCACATTTGGCAAACAGAATGAACGGAAGCATTTTAAAACAATGGCATATTTTTCTTTTGATGCCAGGCTTTTGGGAACTCCTCTTTTATACTTTTTCCTGGAACAAAAATGTACAGGATTGGGTAGTGAAAACATCATATTTGTTCGTGACAGATGGGTTGTTAAATACTAAACAGGGATCAGACCTGGACATTTTCTATGTTTAAACTGCAGCGTCTGCAGTGACATTTTCAGAAATGAAAACCTAAATGTAAAAGGTATTAATTATACATTGACACATTGTTCAAACTGCAGTACTAAAGGGTTCATTTACATTTTATTTTTTCCTTGCTCCGATTTTTACACTGGAAAAAAAATCAATGTTATATATTAGTGCTGGGCGGTATACCGGTTCATACCGAAAACCGTTTTTATTTTTTTATGATATGGATTTTTCTTATACCGTAACACCGGTTTAAATTGCCTAAACGACATCCGGAACGTGGCGCAGCGGGAAACTGTTCAAGTGGAGAACTTTTTCACTGCTACACCGCTAAACACAGATTTGTTGCGCGGGGGCTCTTTTTCACTGCTACACCACCAAATAGGTAGCAGTAGCGTAGGTATTGCGCGGTGAAAATGGACAGAGAACATTCCGAAACTGAAGCCGACGATAAAGTTGAACATGATGAACAGAAGAACTTTTGCCGAAAAAAAGGAGTCACATCCGTCACCTGGAGATACTTTAGTTTTAAAAGGTCAGATGTGTAAATATTGTTTCTATACTACTGGATAATACTGCAAGCCAAGTTGTACTTGTTTTATTTGTTTTCAATACAGTGTAATGTACCTGGGTACTGTGTAATAGTGCGACGACATGTTGACTTTATTCTCGACATTTCCACTTTAATCTTGACTCTTATGACAAGAATAAAGTCGACATGTTGACTTTATTCTCGACATTTCTACTTTATTCTTGCCGTTTATGTCAAGATTAAAGTCGACATGTTGACTTTATTCTCGTAATTTGTCATTAAAGTAGAACATCGTAAACTAAACTTCATCGTAAAATGAATATTTAATTTACTAGATTTTCTCAAACCCCGTCATAAGTTATATAGCACATTAAATGCTTTGTGTTAATTGATTCTTAAACTGACTTCTTCTTGCACTAAGAGGAGGCGCCGGCAGCAATCGCCACACAGAATACATTCACTTCATGATCTTCCTGCTGTCTGAACATTTAGATTGCTAAGATAAATACTTAATATAATTGCATGTTTTTCTGGTGGGTTTACTCGACGTGCTTCAGTTTCCTTTCAAAGTCATGTAGGATGTGGGGTTTTGTTGTGCTATATTGACCCTGCTAGTGTATGTTTTTCTTGTATTCATCCTGCAATGTGCTGGCGACTCGTTCAGAGATGGGCGCAACTCTGAATGGATGGCATAATTAAACATGTATAACGAAGATATTTTTAAAGTTCTGAACACTCCGTGGGCTAAGTTTATAACTAGTTTTAATTTCACAATGACGATTATCGTGTGGTGATTGGTTATGTGGTGAAAGAAAAAGGAAGGATAGGGGGTTTTGGTACGTCAGATAGAGACAGCATGCATGCAATAAAGATAGCCCGCTCAGAAGAACATGCATTGAATTCTGTGTTCGTGTCTCCGACCAGCAGATCACAAACCCAACATTTACACAATATTTAAGTTAAACCTGTGCGATAGCTATTCATACATCCAGTTTTTTGGAGCCTTGTCACACCTGCCATAAAGTTGTCTACACTGAACATACACCTGGGGACCCCTTACTGCGAGGGAGCAGCACTACCGCCTCACTACCGTGCATGTGTAATACCTGCTTTAATGCATTTCATCATGAAAATGATATCAAGTATTTATCTTAGCATGCTAAATTTTCAGAAAGCAGGAATATCATGAAGTGAATGGATTCTGTATGGTGATCACTGTCTTCTCTTAGTGCGGAGGAAGTCAGTTTAAGAAGCGTAGTGATTAACCACTGGGTCGGGGAACGTAACACAAAGCATTTAATGTGCTGCATTAATTTATGACGGGGTAAATTAAGTAATTGATTAAACATTGATTTTAGGAAGAAGTTTAGTTTACGACATTCTACTTTAATTATCAAGTAAACTATGAGAATAAAGTGGAAATGTCGACTTTAATCTCAACATAAACGGCGAGAATTAAGTGGAAATGTCGACTTTGTTCTCGACATATAGTTTGTTTTTTTCTTCCCAGTATAGCTTAGCTTGAAGCAAGGTCCATATTAATGCAGTTTGCCTAAATGATGGTTCAGTTGGTAAAGATGTCATCACCAAGTTGCACTTGTTTTATTTTATTTTAATTTGGTGAATACTGTGTAATGCACCTGGGCTTGAAGTCTTGAAGTAATAGTGCAACTATCAGTAATAATACTATTATTTATTTTATTGTTATTATTTATTAGTTTAAATATTATGCAGTTTAATGATGATAAAGTTGTTTAAAAAGTCACTTTAACATGTCAGTGGACAGAGATTGTTAACATTAACAGAAGGTGTAGTTGGTTTACAAAAAATATTTACTATTTATTCCTTTTCTAAGACATATTCGGTGCAATACAATTTTTGACACGCACTTCTGGATATTTTATTAAGTCTAAATGCCTCTTTGTATGGTTGAAAATATGTTGTCAAAATTATAGTTTGTTTTTGCAAAATTTGTTTAATAAAAAGGTTCTATATTTTGACTGCATCTGTCATGCAATGTGATACCTTCTCCATTAGTGCCACCCGCTTGAAAACTATCACTTTATGGGGCAATGCAAAACTGTATTAATACTTGTGTGCACATTAAAATGTTTTTTTTGTACAATGTACAATACTCTTGACAGTGGAATAGGTTATTCTTAGCCAGTAATTGCAGTGGAAAATGTGGTTAACATCCACTCATACATGGGGAAAAAAATACCGTTGAATACCGTGAAACCGGGATAATTTAGAAAAATACAGTGATATAGAATTTTGGTCATACCACCCACCCCTATTATATATACAGTAGAATTTCAAAACAGAAAAGCAACATAACACACTCACTCTGATAAGTCACGATAATACTAAAATACATACTGTACATCCTAGAGGTGGAGATTTTGACCACCTCCTATTAAGGAATGAAACTGGAACAGTTACTCCAGGTGGGCTTGATGATCTCTGTGAACTGAGTTGTTACCTCTGTATTCTGCCACAAGAAGACTCCACTCTTGAGGTCCTCCATTACTGGAATAGGAGTTCTACTTGTTTTATGTCAGTGTTTATTGTTGTTTAAGTTTGTGATGCCCTGTAAGTATAGGAAGGTGACTTATTCTGTAGTACTGAACACTTCATGGTTTAACATTTGTACCATGTAGTGCAATCTTTACATGCTGAAATCTACGTTAGGCAGACCGGTTGGCCCTACCTTGGCTTGTCACTTCTATAGTTTGAAACTGTTCAGACTGGTGAGCATATACTCCAATATAACATAATGTCAGTTGTTTACTGTATTTATGACGATTACATGCAGCTGTACCCCCAGCAGGATTATAAAGCATTTTACAGCCCAATGAAGGACATGTATTGTTTGAAACACATTGGTGAGGCTTCCATGTGAATCACAGTCTCTCAGCTTTTTGCAACTCACTTTGATTTTATGTCAGTGGTAAGGCTGATATAGACTTTGGCCACTGAATTGACTCTTATTTCCTATATGTCTAAATGTTTCTTGTTTTTCAAATGAAATTTTCCTATGATGTCTGATTTTTGGTTCCTTTTATTACTTGTTTATTATGTTTACATGGATTCATGACAGTTTATTATTGAACTGCTTGTCAGTAACATTTATGTTAGTCTTAGCGGCGCAATTAAATCATTATCAGTGGTTATGTTACTGAACACTAGAATTACCAAAGCCTATGGAAAAACTCATAAATCTGTCTCACCTTAAATCCCTTCACACCTCTCCGTCAGCGTCTTTTGTCTTGTAAATGTGGCGATAAGCAGCAAGCAGCCTGCTATTTCAAATTTTTCTCAGCTCAAGTCTGTTTACCTGCGTGTCAGTTGCTTAGAGTTGTATAGAGTAAATAGTATATCGTTATTTGGAACACATGTATTTCATGTGTGTTCTGTGTCTACAACAATCTATGTAAACACATCATTAAAACAAACGTTTTTCATGTGTTAGTAATAATTGACAAAATGTAGACATGAAGCGTATAATGTGTGAAGCCCGAAGTCCAAATAACAAATAAACACTTTCACAAAAGGTACAAGTATAACAAAACAAGTGCGCTTCTATTCAAGAATATAACTGCAGAAAAATAACCCGCGTTAGGGTGCGACATTGACACGCTCTTGATACACCTGCTTTGGTGTTGCAGCGGTTAGAATTGCTGACTTGTAATCAAGACGTTCGGGGTTTGATTCCCAGACGCCTCTGTTTTGAGAAGTGAGCTGCTCTTATTCTTACTATTTTAGCATAAAAATGTACATTTAATTTAACTAGCCAACCCGCGGCGTACCATACGCCGCATAATCAGGCCTTTTTTTTTTTTTAATGATTTTTAAGCTCAGGGAGAAAATTAACATTTGAAAAATGGATAATGTAATAAATCACCAAGAAAAGTAACATTGTAACAATGCACGGAACGAACCAACACACAATTGTCCGCAACTGAAAACTGGCCGCCCACTATCGCGCCTTATGCACCTCGCTTTTCTATATATAATCCACCAAGTTACCCGACCACGGTAGTAGCGTGGGGAGGGGGGTATGTACAAAGGCCAGGGACGTAATCAGTGCGAGCGCTTTCTGCGCCGGATAGACGCACGTTGATCCATTCAGTGTAGCGCGCATGCAGTTACCTGATGCAGGAATCTGTATAACATTGAAAGAAGTGTTGTTTCAATGAAATACATTTGAAGCGGTAGCCATGGAAGGCAAATGAACAGTCAACGCGGCTTACAGCTGGATTGATGCCGTGTTTTGTGTGACCCGACCATGGTAGTATCGGGGGTTGGGTAAAAAGGGTAGGGACGTAATCAGTGGGAGCGTATGAACTGGACTTCCTGGGAATTCCTCGTTCGTGGGGAACAAATGCAAGCCCCGGTTGATCCATTCAGTGTAGTGCGCGTGCAGTACGGGACATCCAGGGGCATCAGAAACCTGCTAATGCTCAATATCATGCATAATTATTTATTGAATGCTAAACACTTCCGGAAAGACACAGTTGTCTAAAACGGGTTGGTCTGAGAATACAACAGTAAGTGAATGAAAAGATGGAACTCTGGAGAGAACAAAATACAACACAATAGTGAACCCGCGGCATAACAAACACCGCGTAATTATTTATTGATGGTTGAACACTTCTGGAAAGACACATTTGTTTAAAAAGGGAGGGTTTGAGGATACAACAGAAAGTGAATGAAAAGATGGAACTCTGGAGAGAGCAACATTTTTGCAGTGTTACCGATTGTGCATATTAAATCTTGAAATCCTTTGAGTAACTAATTAACTAACTAACACCCACCCACTGAGCTTGTGTAAAAAAAATGTGCCCGTTCTTTCATCATTTTGTTGCAGCCTATCAAAGACTTGCTGATCATGTTTTCTAGACTCAATATACATTGTCTTTTCACTCAGCGCAGAGGCGCGCATTCATCTTGGATTATTACATCCTGCTAGACTAATCTGCTACATGGCTGCGTTTGAAAAACCGACTTATCGCGGATGAGTTTCACCGGCATTAATGATTAGGAATCTGGTTGGAACAAAACCCTGCAGCCACAGGGGTTCACCAAGACTGAGTTTGGGAAACACTGCTGAACACAGACGAAACCGACTCAGGTGAGGAGTTGGGGCGGGCAAATTAGTTGCAGCTATTGATTATTCAGTGTTGTTTGCCTGGGTGTCTGATCTGCTTTGACTGACATGGCTATTTTCTGTGTATCCCATGGTTGTCTTCTGGCAGTGTGAATGTCTCGAGTGACAGGGCGTCGTTGTGTGGTGAGTTGTTGCAGTTTGTGACCACGTCGCCGAAGTTATCCCAATGCTGGCAAACAAAGCCAACAGCCATATTGAGAAATTTGAGAGCAACAGTTTTGTCAATGAGATTTTTCCAAAAAAACCCGACTGATAGGCAGGTTTTCGATGGTGGACGCGGTCGGGTGTCATAACCGAATAGAATAATGAAAAATCAACGTGGCTCAGAGGTGCATGTGGACTCATAGCACAGACGAAAGGGACTAACTGGGTGGTCGGTGAGTTTTTGTGTCCGGGCACATGAGCAGGCAGTGTGAATGCCTAGAGAGCGAGGGTAGACGTGGGCCGGGAATAAAGGAGTGTTGGTGGGCGAGGAAACGTCTTCTGTGTTCCTGCAGGATCATCTAAGAAGACGCATGATTGTCGCGGATGTGAAATTGCTGTATGTAGCGTGTAAAACAGTTTGTTATGGTGTACGCGGTCGTGCTTCGTAACCGAAAAGTCAACGTGGCTCAGAGGTGCATGTGTACTGTAGCCCTGCCGAACATAAATGATGTCGTTTTTTCAGACTTGTCGCGTCCGAGTTGGTGGGCGTGGCACTGCGAGTTGTCGTCGTATCCAATGGTCTTGGGTGTCTTACTTGTCGGCGGCTTAGTGAATCCGCGCCCCTTCCGGCGTGCTTTCCATGGGTGGCTAGTTGTCTTCCGGCTTAGTGAATTATATATATAGATTCTGTAACAACCGGAGTAAATTTATGGTTAGCTTTGTTTTTTTTTTTTTATTATACAGTTTTATTCTCCCAGTCATGTTCACGCTCCCCCCGATCTGACACTGCTGTTTTCACATAAAGACGTGCTATAACCGAGGTGAACTCAGATGAGGACGAGGGTTCGACATCGGCGAAAGAATGCACGTCACACTTTTGCCATTGCTGTACTTTGTGTATGTACACGGGAAATTCTGCAGTCTACTTGTGACTTTACACTGTAAGAACATAAGTAAATAAATCAAGGTAAAGAGTGTAAATGACATTTGATCTGGGCTTTATATACAAAAAGCAGCGACGGCAGCTTCCACCTGCATCCATAGACTCTTCAGTACGCGAGCGACTCTCCACACTAGTGTTTAGATCTGAATGGTATATGTGCCCAAAAAAGAAGTCTGACTGCATTCTCGTACCATTGCTTGAGTACTGAAGTGTCAGCATACACTTTTCGTGGCATTACACTTATAATTTGTGAGCATGCTTGTGTCGATCAAACACAGGAAGCTCTGCAGTCTACTTGTGATTTTATGCTGTATATAAAAGCCAGACTGAATGTTATTTACCTATTTACCTTGATTTATTTACTTACATCATAAAATCAGAAGTAGACTGCAGAGCTTCCTGTGTTTGATCGACATGGACATGCTGATGAAACTCCATGTGTACTGAAGTGACTTCATAGGCTTTGGTAATTCTAGTGTTAAAAGTTCTATACAATGCTTCCAGATGCATTTCATGTTTTATTGTCGGAAGGTACAGGAGAGTAAGTGTGTCTGTTTGTATGCACATCAGGCAAATGTACGGAGCAGACAATTTCATGAAGACATGAGGCTAGCGAGTGTAGATTTGTGTATAGCTACAATTTTTACAGTCTACCCAAGACCATTCAAAAAATTTCAACAATGCAAACAGTGCAATGGCGTAACATACTCCACTGTCTTTTTAACGTGTTAGGATCTGCCACAAAATGTTAACTAGTACTGCATTTGCTTTCGTTTTCTTTGTGTTTTTCTTCTCCCCACGTCCCAACCCCCACCAAGGCACTCTGGTTTTGCTCCCACATCCAAGAGATGGCTACTTTAATTTGGTTTTGCCTTGTGATGGTTTGACATACCAACCAGGGTTCGACCCTGTCCCCGTATCTGTTGTTGCTCCAGAATAACTCTAAAAATTAACAGGTGGATGAAAGTGTCATACCCCACTCTTCATTCTTTCAGACATTAGTAATGGAGGTATAAACTCCAGTTGCACACCTTGCAGCTTGTTACTTCAGCTCTGATTCTAGGAGAAGACTGAAAGTTGTGAGAAGCCTGTCTGTCCTTGCCATATTTTCTCTGGTTCACCCGCTCAGTCCTAAAGCTGCTGAAGTGCTGATATGATTGCCTTCTGTGATTTGCTAATTTGCCACTTTCAAGTTGACACATCCTCAAGCTCTACCGTGCTCATACACACTTGCGTCACTCAGAGCTGAATTTTGTGGTGAAAATTCCGAGAAGAGTGGCGTTGTCCTTATCTGAATTGCCTAATACTGCATGATCGTGACTAGGCATGTTGACTATTTCTGATTAGCTAGGAGCTCATGAAGTGTGGCCCACCATTGTCTGCTGTGTCTGCCCCATTTCCTCAGTCGTGTTTGAAGGGATGTGACGTCTGAGCCATTAATTTACAGGGCACCACTGGAAATTTCTTTTGAGCTGTCTGATTGCGTCACGTTGGCACTTCTGTTTATTTGTACATTTTGTGCTGCCAGGTTGACTTTAAGTAAAGGCATCTTTGTTAAAATCAGGATGATGAGGGCCATTGTAAGTGGGTGTCAAACATATGGAAGCTGGGGTGTCGGATAAGAGTAGGTGGTGCACAGTAAAATCGACAGTGCTAAATGAACACTTAAAGTGAATTTATATGAGTCAGTACTGTAGTGTATACTGTATACCCGTTTGAGAGTTACTTTAACACTTCCAGAGTTCATTCAGCACTGGTGAGTTTATTGGACTGTAGCAACAGCCTATTGATTCAGCTAAAACCTGGCAGTCTGCGCATGTCCTGAGACTCACAAGTGCCAACCACTGGCTAAGTCCCTCAGCCAGGTAAATGAATATCAGAGAAACCTCTTAAGTGAGATTAGACTTCTGCTTGCATCAAAATGAGTTACTGTTAACGAGTAAAAGTCACACAGGTGTTTGGGCTCGCAGACTGTTAAAAAATCATTCTTCTGATTCCATTATCTGATTTATGTTAGTCACGTATTTTATATACAGTCTATATTGCTGCTTTTTTACCAGCTTTTCACCAGCTTCTCCAGTAGTCCCACCCCTTCTTACAGTCGAGGATGTGTATGAGATATAATGTGTTTGTGGTTAGTAGAATAGTGGTGTGCCTTGGGATGTTTTTAGTTACAAAAAGTGTGCCACCTTAGAAAAAAGGTTGGGAAACACTGGCCTAAGACAAATATTTCTACGAACCCCCTAAATTGCTACATCTAAGACTTTTGCACAGTACTGTATATAGGTATGCAGTGTATATGTATGCGTTGTAATAAACTGGTATAGAAAGTAATGTATGCATAACATTATGCTTGGGCACTGGGGTGGTACAGTGGTTAGCACTGCTGTCTCGCAGCTTCAGGGTTGTGCATTTCAAACTCATAGCTGATCTTTTTCTTGTTCCTACTTACACATTCTTCCCATATTTACGTGGATTTTCCTCCCTCATCTCCAAAGTCATTTCTGAATGGCATCAATGGGCTTTGTGATGGACTGGGGTCCCGTCTAGGGCTGGTTTCTTTCTAGCAAATTATTCTTCTAGATAAACTTTACCTCCCTATGTCTCTAAACAGATATGTGAAGGTTTGAAAATTTTACAGAGTAATAATAATAATATTTAGCAGTGGTGTGCAGCATTGGTTGGCTGTACTGTCTCACATCTCCAGTTCCCTGGTTTCATATCTTGGTCAGTTCTCTGTCTGTTATGAGCTTGATCATTGTGCCACTGTTTTGGTACTCTAGATTTTATTACAAAAACCTGCAGCTCTGCTTGATTTCTATCAGTGCAGCTTAGCAGAAAAGCAGTTTGTCATAGTAGCCAAGGTGCTGAAGACCAGGCTTTACATCACCTGCCTGTGCTCCACAATAAAACGTTTATAACCATGGACACTAAGTGGCCTTGAAGAAAAAGGTCTTGTCAAACACCCAGGTTTTGTCAACTTTGAGTCCAAATGGCAATCTGATCCCCGATCCATATTTGTTTGAGTGACTATACCAGAATTTAACTTGAATGGGGTTTTGCTTAGATTTCTCTTTATTCACAAGGTTTCAGGAACTTGGAGCATAACTAAATATGAGCAAGATGCAGTGGTTTGTGTTTTATTAAGTAAAGTAAAATCCTGGTGACGTGTAGCATGTCGATGAAACATGTAAGTATAAATTTCGTTTTATTCTGTGCACATGGCAGAACTGCAGTATGTGTTTACAGTGCTATAATATTTGTATTTGCATGTCTTCTCCGGGTGGTGGCAGTGATATGTTATTTAAAATCAAAGTTAATACACACTGTATGACCCAGTAGTCAATCACACTTGTAATTACAGCCTTCTAAGAATAACTCTTAAAACTTCACATTGGTCTTTGTGTCACACATACTGTACAAGTCACAAGGTGTTGTCGTGACCTCCAAATTCCCTAGATCTCAATCCAGTCGAACAACAAGCCTGATCCATTGCGACTCCACCTTGCAAAAAAAAAAAACAACTCCCACTTGGACAAGGCCAGCACCACAGCATAATGTTCTTTGATCTTTCCAACACCCTTAACACCATTCTGCCTCAACGACTGGGGAAAAAGCTCAAGGCTTTATATCTTGATGCCTCCACAGTCACCTGGATCTTGAACTACCTGACAGACAGACAGAGGTTTGTGAGGCTGAGGGACTGTGTGTCAGAAATAGTAGTATGTAAAACTGGAGCACCTCATTGAACTCTCCTCCCTTCCTCCCTGTGTACCCTCTACACAATGGACTTTCCAGTACAGCATTTGCCACCTCGAAATATTTTCAAATGACTTTTCCATCATAGGCTGCTTTAATATTGAAGATGAGTCAGAGTACAGGAAGGTTGTAGAGGACTTTGTCTTGTGGTGCGTGGAGAACCACTTGTAGATCAACATCAACAAGACAAAAGAACTGGTCAAGGACATCCGAGATATATCATCATTCAGGGGCAGCACGTGGAAATATGGTGCAGAGCTACAAGTACATGGGTGTCCACATGAACAGCAAACTGGACTGGTCTGACAACACGGTGGCGCTGAACAAGAGGAGCCAGTGCAGACTGGACTGCTAAGGAGACTCTGGTCTTTTTGATGTGTTCAGCAAGCAGCTGGAAATGTGTCACCAGTCCATTGTAGCCAGTGTGGGGTTCTATGCTGAAATTTCCTGGGGAAGCAATCAGAACTCAAAAGAAACACAATGCCTGAACAAACTTATCAAGAAAGCCTGCTCCATCACATGACCAACCCTAGACACACTGGAAACTGTTGTGTAAAAGAGGATGGTGACAAAATTGAATACAATCATGAAAAATCCCCTCCAGGAGGCGCTCTCTTAGAGCACAGCCACAGGCTCATTCCACCATGTGCGCTTCCTCCTGACATAAGTCCTCTTTAAGTGTCATTTGAAATTTCTGCACAATATTTATTTATTGATGTATTTATTGACTGATTGATTGATTGTCTGTATTATTTGTCCTGTGAGTCTGTATCCTTGTTTTTTTTGTTGTATGAATGTGAATTTCCCCATGGGAATTAATAAGGTTTATCTAATCTAATTGTTGTTCGCAGACAGGTACCAGCCCATGAGTGGGTACCAGAATGAAAGGGAAGGTTTACAAAATGGTATTGAGACCAGCTATGATATATGGGTTGGAGATGGTGGCACTATCTAAAAGAAAGGAGACAGAACTGGACTTGGCAGAGTTAAGATATGTTAAGAGTTACATAGGGTGTGACGAGGATGGACAGGATTAGAAATGAGTACATTAGAGGGTCAGCTCAGGTTGGATAGTTTGAAGACAAAGCCGGGGAGGCAAGATTGCGTTTGTTTGGACATGTGCAGAGGAGAGATGCTGGGTATATTGGGAGAAGGATGTTAAGGATGGAGCTGCCAGGTGAGAGGAAAAGAGGAAGGCCTAAGAGGATGTTTATGGATGTGGTTAAAGAGGGCATGCAGGTGATGGGTGTAACAGAACAAGATGTAGAAGACAGGAAGATATGGAAGAAGATGATCTGCTGTGGCAGCCGCTAACAGGAGCAGCTGAAAGAAGATCTAATCTAATTACAGGAGTTATAGGATCTGCTGTTCATGTCCTGATGCCAGATACCACAGGACCACTTCAGAGGTCTTGTGTAGTCCATGCCTTGGTAGGTTAGAGCTGTTTTGGTGACACACAGAGAAGCAACAGCGGATTAGGAAGGTGGGTATTAGGCATAGTGTATATCCACCTTGGTAGTCCTTCCTGTAACCTGGCAGTCTGCCATGCACGCACCGGCCTACTCGTCGTTTCCAGCTCATATTAACATTGCTTCAGTTTGAATCAAATTCAGTCAATATGTTGATAAAGAAGAGTGATGTGATCTTTTAATTGTTGTGTTATTTTAATCCTCCGTGCCCCGTGACTCATCATCTTGTCATTTGTTAAAGTTGCTAAGATTGTTTCTCCTAATTGAGGAGGGAAGATTTTTTTTTTTTTTTTGGTTGAGCGACATTTCTTGATGTACAGCCAAGTCAATGCTGTTCTTTATTTCTAAACAATTTGTGAATGGGACAGAAATGTTTTTGTTCCTTTTTTCCTTTGTGCTGCTAAGATTCCATCAGATTTCTGAGGTGCTTAAAATAGAAGCAAACGCACAGTGCACAGAACATCTTGTAACTTCAGATTCAATGGCTCTTGAGCCTGTTATTGATAGCCATGGCTGTAAGAATGTCATGTGGGGTTCATTTCTAGCTAGCTGTTTTGTTTTGGTGTTATTTTAAATAACAGTATCACTTGAGCAATATATTATGCAATGCCTTAGGTCACATTCATTGCTGTTTTATATTTTTATTATTATTACTTTTACTTTTTTGGATTATGTCTTTTTCCGAGGTGATGTGACTTGGTCATGGTTAGGAGTGGGATCTGAACCAACAGCCTCAGGGTGTAAAGTCCACAACTTTCACATCCATGCCACAATGGACAGGCATCCCATCCAGAGTTGGTTCAGCTCTCACATCCTTTAACTACATTAAGGAGGCTTGCAAAATTAGTCCAAATCCTTCTGCATTACTATTGTGTGCCCAGACTTACCACAATGAGTGTATGCATGACCCACGTCTTATACAGGGCTGGTTTCTGCATCTTATGCCTAATACTTCTAGGATAACTTTTGCCACCCCAAACTATAATGGAGTATAAGACGAGTGCTGGATTACATCAGAGATGGAAGCTCCACTTTCTCCAGTCTGGGTCCAGAGTACAATAACAGCTTGGTACAGCTGGTGAACTCAAGAAGGACACATGCGTAGGCTGTAGGTAGTAGCTACTGGCCTGTCCTGCGTATTAGGCTTTCTCATGAGGAGTACTAGCTTTGCAAAATGTCACTAGACCACAACGGTTCTTCTCTTGACAGAGGCCCACTGAAGATTCTATATCTAATAGACCAGAGAAAAGGCAAGATTGGCACATTGCATGGCATCAGTACATTAAACTGGAAGGATAAGCAGCTGGTGTTTACAGATTTGTGAGAAATGGACAGCTGGGTCTCCATTCTAAAGGTTGTGATTTTCCTAATGGTATTGTTTTGAGACAGGATGAGCTACAAATTTGAGCAAAGTATAGATATTGTAAACATGTAAATGGAAGGCATGGCTTGATTTGTCTAGTAGTTAGCACTGCTGGAGTGTCACTCCTCATTAGGAAACAGAAAGATAAGTTCACTCTCCGTATCCCATAGACCAGAGATGCCTGGACCCAGTGGGTGATGGAGCATGTAACCTGAAACTGGAGAGCATCTTTTCCCAACTATAAGTGTAATCATGATTGACCTTTCTTCAAGACATGTCTCAGAGGTTTATTTTTAAAAATGCAATAACAGAACATACCCAACAGCATTTTTGGTTTCTTAACAGCTGTTCAAGTCTGCATCTAAATCTGAGAAAGTGTTACCTTTGTACCTCCCGTGAGCTGATGTAGTCACAAGCTTGATCCCCGACACCTATATATGTGTGCGAGCTGCATACCCACAGAGGAAGAGCAAACCACAGCTCGGTAATTAAATGGAAACTTAGAATCGGTGTGCTTTATTTTTACTTTTTTGTCTTCTCTCCCCTCCAGTTCATTAAAGGTGGCCTCTTCTTGATTGAGAATTGGAGTCGAAATAGAATTTTATGTGTGTTGGTTGAATATTGAACTGTGGGCGAACCCTCATGTTTTTTTTTTTTTTTGTGTATAAAGTTACTTCCATCCATGATTAAATGTCATCAACACAGATGCTCATGGATGCCACTTTGATGCACTGTGTGGCACTATTCTCTTTATATTGCTTAATGCCATTGTTCTTAGCCTGTTTTTCAGGTGGCCTATTCATTAATGTGCGTTCTTCTTTCAATCTACAAGGTCACCCAAAAGTATTCTGTCTTCTACCACTGTCATTCTGACTTCCCATTAGAGAAAAGCCAAGCAAAATGACACCTTTTATTGGCTAACTAAAAGATTACAATATGCAAGCTTTCGAGGCAACTCAGGCCCCTTCTTCAGGCAAGATGTAATCAGCCTGAGTTGCCTCGAAAGCTTGCATATTGTAATCTTTTTAGTTAGCCAATAAAAGGTGTCATTTTGCTTGGCTTTTCTCTACATTCATAATGGCTAACACGGTACAACACCCTAGTACTACTGACTTCCCATTATAATTTCTGTCTGTATTGGTCCTCACAGTTTAAACGTTGCTAACTTTCTTTCCTATGCCCACAAACTGCTGAGTCAAACACTGCAGTGTCTTAACAAGTTCACTGCTAAATACAAATTAACGTGTAGGCCAGTGCTTCCCAAACCCGGTCCCATTGTGGCAGCAGGTTTTTGTTCCAGCTAACTTCTGTTTTTAATCGGACTCCTAGTCCAATTAAGTTTCTGTGTTTTGGAGTCAATTGAGAAATAACAATACTAAGTTTGATAAATTTTAATTAAATTGTACTAAGAACTTATAAAGGGGTAGGTGTTTTTTTTTTAAACTTTTTAAAAAATTTCATCCTGATTTTTCATTCTGCCTTTCCAGGTGTTTTGATTGTTTAGTTTATTATTTACTAATTAATAGGTGTTATGCTAAAGTTATTGCAGCCTTTCATCATTCAGTGTTGTTTACCTGTCTGTCAGTTCTGTTTGTTTTAATTAGCATTGTTAGGATACAATGAAGGGTGCAAACTACATAAAAAAATGAAACAATAGGACAACAACAAAAGAGAGGTAAGCGTTTAAAGCAAAAGTAGAAATATTTCTAAATGTCTTATAAATGTAAAAATCATACTGCTGTGCTTTTCTAAAGGCAGAATAAGAGAAGGGGAATAGACCATCCAAATAAATGAGATCAATTATTATCATTAATTGTAAATTTGTCTGGAGTAAAAACCTGCAGCCAAAGTGGGTCCGCAGGACCGAGTTTGGGAACAACTGTTGTAGGTGATCTAGAGGTAACCTGTAAATTATCTTGTAAGCTGTCTTTAACTATTAGAGCCAAAAGCGAACATATTCATGGGTAACGGATGTAAATAAAGGATAACAGACATCTGAAATAAGAGTGAAAAGACAGCGTGGTGTCACAGCACAGAGCATTCATTAGTGAAATAGAACAAACAATGACAATAAATCTTATAAAAATATAATAATAATACAATTTACTACATTTATATAGCTTTTTTCTAACCTACTCAAAGCGCTTTACATAGACAGTAATGATTTCACTTCAGCCACCTCCAATGCATAGCATCCAGCGGGATGATGTGGCGGCAGCTATTCTTGAGTCAGCATGCTCACCGCTCATTTGTTATTTGGTGGTGAAGCCATAGAGTGTTAATCAATTTAGAGACTCGGGAGGTTTAGGGGGCATGGTGAAAAATGTATATCTGGGTCCACCCTAGATGCCTAGGAATCTTTAATAATCACAAGCAGTCAGCACCTCAGTTTTACGTCTCATCCGAAGGAGGTCACCATTTTTTCAGCGCAGTCTTCCCCTCATTGCGCTGGGGAATTGGAATGCAAAAACAGTCAATGGGGTAAATGCCCCCGATGGTCTCACCAACACCTCCTCCTGCAGTAATCCAAGCTTTTGCTAGCTGGCTTCCCATCCAAGTACTAGCCAGGCCCAAAAATGCATAGCTTAATATCTTTATTAATGATACTAGAGTACATGCAGACCTCAGGTCTTCCCAAGATCAAGACTCCAACCCCAGTAGTTTGTAAGTAGAAGCAGGTTGTCCGCAGTCAATGTTAGGGCTGCCCTCCTTCTCCTCTGTCTTTGTCATTGTCTTCTTTTTTCTATCACATAATTAGCTTCTGCAGTTTGCTTCACATTCAGCAGATGTTGCAGTTTTTTTTTTCTGTCTTCCATGTCACTTTCTCAATTCATTTTCCTTTTGCAGTTTACTCTATGAAAGACACCAACCTCCGTAATTTCACAGAGGTTGTCACTAGCCACATTTTTTGCTTCACCAGCATGTATCACGTCATAAACTTTTGATTAACATAGTGAATGCCAGGCTGTCCTTTTCCTTGTTCTTCTTGTCATGTGACCAGTGTTTGCAGTGTGCTTCTTGTGTAACAGATGTCACTGCTCTTCTGTTGCTGCCTGCCTTGTCACCTTCTCAATCGGTTTTCTTTCCAGTATGTCATAAGAAAGATACAAAACTCAATAACTTTGCAAAGGGTGCCACGGGCCACATTTCTTTTTCTTCACCATCTTCCATCACATCGTAAGCTTTCGATAAAGACTGAGGTCAAGGTTTTGTCAGCAGTGGTTTTCGAGTAATTTCGTGACAGACAGACCCGTCCCTTAGCATTTTATGTATATAGATTTTATAAGAAACTTTCCACACACAAAGCTGCTTTTTCTTGGCCCACAGGATAAAAGTGGGTCTGTCGTATTAACGTAACATTCAAGTTCACCTTCTGTTATTTTTTTTCTTATTAGCCATATTTTGGGTAAAATGTATATTTCACAAAGAAATAATTTACCTGTGTAGAGAACAACTATCTGAACATCTCTCAACAATCAGCAACTCATCACTATGAAGTTCACATGGAAACTGTGACGTTTGATTGAAATAAATTGTGCGAAATCTAACTTGTTGGACCCAGCTGAGTTATTGCATAGTTGGTGTGCACAAAGAATATTCTGTTCCATGCATCAAATGTACCTATCGTCACTGTGACAGTTGGTATGTTAATGAACTTTTGAGTGCTCTGTTGTAATCATGACTCAATTCATCTTTGATCTTTATATCACACTCTTGCCTTCATAGGGTTGATAATGTCATCATTGTCACTTGTTTATCACAAACTACTTTCAGAAATCTGATCTTTGTTGTCCTTCATGAGAGGTTGCCAGCATTGTTCACACTGGTTTGACCAGATGATTGTCTTTCTTCAATATCCTGTTCAAACCTTTACTCCATCACTCTCTTCAGGAGACCTTTGGTCACAGGGATCCTGCCTTTGAATGTTGTCTTCTTTTATGTCTTCCTTGGAAGAACTTGCTTGACTGTCTCTTGACCTGCTATGATGTGCAGTTTATTTCCTCCTTATCTTTCTACAAACTATCATAACTCAGGTCTTTTTAACTTTGCTTTTTTGAGTCATATTCCTTCCCTTTATCATTTACTGCTTGCAACGATCTTTGTAGTTCTTCCTGAGATTTGTACATTGTTTCTTGCTTTTTGTTGTCTTGAAAGTTGTCTTTCTCAATTTTTCCTGTTCAAATTCTTTCTTTGTCATTCTGTCCTTCCATAACTGTGATTCTGTTCTCTCTTCTTGTCTTCTGTTGTCAGAAATGAGTAATCCCATGTAAGGATTTGGTTCATCTTTGCCTTTCTTTTGGCTACTTCCTCTGCAAACTTTTATGACTCAGGTCCTACTTCACTTTTATTCTCATGTCATATTTCTTGCATGCTTTACTTACAGCTGTCATTGTAGTTCTATGCATGAAATTTATCAACTTTGTTCACTTTGCAGATGATTCTTTTAACTTTTTTTGTTCACCCCCCATACTTTATTGCTCTCTTCTGGATACCTTTGTTTCCTGTGTCAGTCATCTTTTGTTCTATTGTTGGAAATAATCAAACCCTGGTGAGAAACTGCTCGTTCTTCTCTCCATTTTATGTTATTTGTAGGTTTGTAGGTCTTTCCTTTGATTGCCTTCTCTTTGATTTTTCATGACTTGGTTGTTCTGTACTATGATCTTTGTGTGTTATGTCTTGCTTTCATCAGTTACTGCTTTCTCTGATCCATTTTTTCCCTGATCAAACCCCTACTTTGTCTCGCTTTTCTGGAGACCTTTCATAACTCTGATTTTGTTCTTTTGTCGCATTTTCTCTGGCCACAAATGCTTGATCCCGTGTGAGGATGTACTGTTCTGTCCAGTTTGTTTTTTTTTTCTTTTATTTAGTTATTTCCTCTACAAACTTTCACCGTACTCTGTACACATGACAGTGAATTACTTCTACTACTGCTGCATTCATAGATCTGGTATTTAGGCTGTTTCTTCCTCCTCTTTGATTACGTTCTCGATAATGCTTAACGATTCAGATATCCTTTACTTTGATCTTCATGTCATATATCATGCCTTTATCGCTTACTGCTTTTACCGGTCTAATTTTTGATTTGTTTTGAAGGTCATCATTCTCTTCCCTAAACATTTGGTCACCATGAGTCAGACCTTTCATCTTGTGTTCTTTTGATGAATACAGTATGAACAAACCTAAGTGAGAAACTATTTGATTTTCTCTCTGTCTCCTGTGATGTTTAGCTAGTTTCCTCCTTTCCTTGGATTACTTTCTCTGTGATCTTCATCATTTTGATCTTTATGTCAAACTTATTGCCTGCATCACATACTGCTTTTAGTGATCCTGTTTTTGTAGGCTTTCCTGAGAGTCCTCCAGCATTGCTAACACTGATATGCCTTGAAGAAATCTTCTGTTCACTTGATTCTGACCTTTCATTTTGTCTTCAGTTGTCAGAAGTGAGTGAGCTAAAATAAGAAACTGCTTGAACTTCTCTCAGTCTGTCCGTGGTGTTCTGCTCACTCCCCTGTTCATTTTGGTTAACTTTGCAAGGCACATTCCTGATTGTTGACTTTGTCACTTTGACCTTCACATTTCTTGCCATTATCGCTTGGTGCTCTCAGCTATCTGATCTCTGCAATTGTTCCTGAAACTCTGCCCACACTTTTTGCTTTGGTTTGCCTTTTTGAATTTCCTGTCTGAATCCTTGCATTACACCTCTATTTTCTTCTCGAATTCTTTGGTTACTGTGTTCAGACTTTTACTCTTATCTTATGCTGCCTGAAACTTTTAAATCAGTGTGGCAAAATGCAACATTTGCTGTGAGGTTCTGCTCATTTCCTCCTTCACATTGATTCTCTTCACTACACTCGATATGTTTCAGATTATCTGTCCTTTGGCCTTCATTTCATACTTCAACACTTTTTTGTAGTTCTGAGAGTCTGCCAATATTGTCATTAATTTTGTGTTTATAGACTTAGTTCACAAGTTGCGCCAAAATAAGAACCTACTTGACATTTCTCTATGTTTCTCTTTATCTTTGGTAACCTCCTCTACAATCTCTTACAACTGTCGATTTCTTGACGTTTCTCTTCCTGTCCTGTATCTTGTCTGCATCACACACTACTTTTAATTATCTTCATAGATCTGTGCGTCTATAAATAATATCTACCTTGATTTGTTCTAAGAAAGGAATCTTAATGCTTAAATTTCCTGCTTAAACCTTTCTTAATTTACTGATGAAGTCTTTGGTCACTGTAATTCTGACTTTGATTTTTGTCTTTTGTTATCTAGGGTTAAAAATCTAAAAAAAAACAAAAACTCCACTGAGTGTTTATTCTTTTAACACTAGAATTACCAGAGCCTACAAAAAAACCCGTAAATCCGGCCCACCTTAAATCCGTTCGCACCTTTTCCTCAGCATCTTTTGTCCTGTAAATGTGCCAATTAAGACAAGCAGCAAGCAGCCTGCTATAGTGATGCATAGTGTTGATAGGCTCTGGTAATTCTCTGGTAATTCTAGTGTTAAAGCAATTCTAACCTTTGCAATGAGCCAATGGAGCCTCTTGAGTGTTGGTGGGTAGATTAGCTGACCCCAGTGTTGGTTTTTGTGAATGCCCTGAGATAGTCTGTTATCCTGTCCAGGCCACTGTTTCCTGTCTCTTTCCAAAAGTCAACAAGATAGGCTCCCCTTTCCCTCAACCATGAACTAGATTAAGTGGGTTTAACAAAATTTTTGTCTAAAATAAATTGCATGTCATAAGCACTTGGCACACTCAGGTGCTCAAATCCATACTCACACCAAGCCAGTTTTGACCTGGCACAAATCTCAGTTGGCATAGAAATGCCTCTTTCATGGTGCCTATGAATTGACTGACTGCTATTTTGAACACCTTGTCCTTGACCTTATCAGCATCTGTCATCAACACTATGCTTCCAGTTCATGAGGTTTAAGTGTTGCAAGACCATATCACTGGGTATCTGTAGAATAAATTTCAACAATAATACGTAGTTATTACTATGCAAAAGGAGATATAAAAGAAGTTCATAACATACTGCTTTTCATGTGTAGAACCTTAGTCCATCATGTCTTTCCTGGAAGGCTCCACTCCACTATTCTCTAGAGGAACGTTTCACTTTTTTTTTTTTTTATTTCTTTTTGGCTAAAGTCAAATTTCCCAGAAGGCCAGAAATATGTTTAATCTCTATTAATCTAAATCATAGCTGAGGATGCTTACAATGTGTGGGTGGTCCTTTACTGTTTGGGGTTAGCATGGGTAATGGGGGCTTAGTACCCAAATGGGGAAAAACAAGTAACAAGGTGCACTGTCCCTTTAAGTCCAATCCACGTAATCGGGCAAAACAAAAGAGTGTTTTTTCTGGAACCGTTAATGGAAAATATGAATCTTTTTGTGTTGATCAGCTGTTTGTAATCAACGGAACACATGTCTAAAACAAATCCAGTGCCTTTATTAGCTGTGCGTGCAAATTACATTTGGAATCATTTTATTACGTTCAAGTGCGGCTGCTGCAGCTCATGCCGTTCAGACCTGTCGTTATAAATCAATTAGAAGCCTAATACGCTTCTCGGATGCATTTCAGTTTTACTTAGAGCACATAATCAGAGGCACATGTACTATGCCTTGAAACTGGGAGCAATTTCATTAGGAAAATTTGTGATGTACCTCCACAGCATGCCCCCCTCCCCTGCCCCCACCAAGGAGCCACTGACCACTCAGCAGACTCTTTTTACAAAGGACTGCATTCTGCTGCAACCCTGCATCTCTGCTGAAGCAAGCAAAGAGTAAAACACAAGGCAAAAATAAAAAAAAAAATACTTAAAATAAACCCTGCTATTCTTCATTGACATAAAAGCCTCAAGCTGTACCCCCATCTCGGTTTAAATATTAGGATTCTCATGTTTCCTTTAACTTTGAAGTTTTGTTATATTTTACATTTTTTTGTGAAAGGCACTATATAACAGTAAGGCATATAGATCACCTATTTCCGGCATCACCTATTGAACCAGGCAGGATGAAAACTGAGATACCCTCACAATGTAAAGAAATCTCTCTGAAGTGCCCCCTCTAATAGCTTTTTTGTTCTCTAAATACCACAGACCCCACTCACCACTATAGCCTTTCTTCTACTTTCAGTTCAATTCAATTCTTTATTGTCATGTGTACAAGTACCATGTACAATGAAATGCTGGCTTGCATGTGCCCTTGCAGATAGTGAACATAGACAAAAAAAACACACACAATAAATAAATGAATATCAATAAGTAAATAACTAAAACCAGAATTCTAGGAATAAATAGAGACAGTGGCAGAAATATATGTGCAGGTAGCAGTGGAGGTGACACAAGGCTACTGATTGTTCATGAGTCTGATTGCGGTTGGGTAGAAACTGTTCCTGAATCTGGAGGTGCGCGTCCGAATGGACTTTAGTCACTTCCCAGATGGGAGGAGGGTGAAAAGTGACAGTGCAGGGTGGCTGGGGTCCCGCCCGATACGGTTCACTTTCCTGAGACCGCGTGTAGTGTGGATGTCATGGAACGCAGGGAGCTGTGTGCCCGTGATCTGCTGTGCCGTATTCACCACACGCTGCAGAGCTCTGCAGTCCTAAACTGAGCAGTTGCTGTACCAGGATGTGATGCCTCCTGTCAGGATGGATTCCACAGCACACCTGTAGAATCTGCACAGGGTTGCAGGGGACATCCGGGCCTTACTCAGTCTCCTGAGGAAGCAGAGGTGTTGTTGGGCTTTCTTGACTGTTGCCGCAGTGTGACTTGACCATTTAGGGTCACCAGTGAGGGTGACTCTGAGGAACCTAAAGCTACTTTACACTGTAAGAACATGTTTGTCTACCCTATAGTGCTTTTCATTTATTATATACAGTGCCTTTTACCTATCTATGTGACTTTGTGTTATAAACAACATCGTTTATTTCTACAGCATATTTTGATACACAGAATGTAGCACTGTACAAGGTATCAACAAAATTGTTACAAGAAAAGGAAACTAAATTAAAATTAGATTATGATTCAAATTAATAAAGGTTGTTAGGTCTCCACAACAGTCTTGCTCCCTATAGACCTTTAGTTCACACTTCTGTCTATTCTTTAGCTCCACTTCTATCTGTGTAGCGCATTTGTGTTTGCTATGTAGGGCAGCATGGCAGTGCTGCTGCCTCATGGGTCCAGTTTCCTAGCTTTGAATCCTGCACCCATTTGTTGTCATTGTGAAGTCTGCGTATTCACCTTGTACCTATGCTGTTTTCCCCCATACTTCCCCATATTTTCTGTTGACGTGTTTGTTGGGTTAGCTGTCAGTTCCAAATTTGCCCCTGTGTGAGTTGCGTGTATGTAATGATGCTCTGTTCTGGGCTGTTTCCTACCTTGAGTCCAATGCTGCCTGGATCGGCTTTTATTCAATAAGACCTTGAACATTCACGAGTCTAACAATTTATGTTGGTTTATCTAATGCCTCTGTCTGTCTGTCTGTCTGTCTGTCTTTTTCAGGAATCTTAAAACTAAACTATTTCAGTCCCTCACTTTTGTACAGCTATTTCAGAAAGTATTCAGACCCCTTAACATTTGTGAACACTTTATTGAGTTAGAGATTTTGTTTTAAATAGATATATTTGCTATTTTCTCCATCAGTCTAAACTCAATAACGTATAAAAACATTTTTTCAGAAAGGTTTGAGGATTTATTAAAAATTAAAAACTGAAATCTCTTCTTCGTAGAAGTATTCAGATTCTCAATACAGTAATTTCTACCAAGCCCATTTGATAGTTAATTCCAGCTTCAAGTCTTTTTGGCAAGTCTCTCCAAGTTTTGCACTCCTGGCTTTGAGCAGTTTATCCCATTCTTCCTGGCAGATCCTCTCAAGCTCTGCTAGATGGAGGGGAAGCATCTATAAGCTGCCATCTTCAGGTCTTTTCACAGATGTTCTATGAGGTTTACGTCTGAGCTTTCCCACTATAGCGTTGTCTTGGCTGTATACTTACCATTGTCACGCTTAAAGGTGAACCATTGCTACAGTCTGACGTGTCATGCCCTATGGAGCAGGTTTTCTTTAGTGATCCCTCTGTATTTATATGCATTCATCCTTCTGTCATTTCTGACCAGTCTCCTTGTGTCTGTCACTGAGAAGCACCCCCATAGCATGATGCTGCCACCAACATGCTTAACCATAGAGATGGTATCACGCAGGTGATAAGCAGTGCTTGGTCTTCTCTAGACATAAAGCCTTTGGACAGAACTTCAAGCACTAATTTTTAGAGGGCCTTTTTTCCTTTATGCTCTCAGAGTCTTTAAAACTGTCATATGCCTTCTACTCAAGACTGGCTTCCATCTAGCCACTCCACCACAGATGTCTGATTGTGGAGTGCTGCTTTAATTGTCATCCTTCTGACAGGTTCCCCCCGTCTCAGCAGAGGACTTCTGGAGGTGGATTCCAGGTCACCTCCCTGATCCAAGGTATGCCTTTCTTGCTTGGTTGCTCAGTTTTTCTGGACAGCCTTTTCTAGGGAGAGTCCCGGTGGTATGTTGCCACCACTGTACTCCTGGGAACACTAAAACCTTTAAAAATGGCTTGGGTTTTGTCCTGAAATGGACTGCGAATTGTAGGACCCTATATACACAGCTGTGTGTCTTTCCAAATTATGTCCATTCAGTTCAGTTTGCCACAGATGGATACCGATCAAGTTCTTGACACATCTCAAGGAGAATTAATGCAAACAGGACACCTGAGCATAATTTGGAGTGCCACAGCAACGACTCTGAATACTTGAATGAGAGATTTCAGTTTGTAATAAATAAGCAGACCTAAGAAAACATGTTCATTTTGACATTATGGGTTATTAAGTGTAGATAGGAAAAATGTCAAATTTATTTATTTCAAATTAAACATACAACTCAGTAAATTGCTCACCAGACACACACAATGAATGTATATAGTCTGTCAGGTTTATTCTTCCTGCTGTCTTGATTGTCATGATTTGATGAAACACATAGAATGAGAATCTGTAAAAAGCGATGGGTCTACAAAGAGCATTTGTCTACATTTTACCAAATAAAAAAGACCCAACACACATGTAGTGTCATTAACCACCCAGAATTAAGTGAAGTGTTGTCTAATGAAAAGTGCAAGTACAATTGGTCAAACAGTGTGTCCCCTTTCATGCTTCATGGAAGGACATTGTTTCAGGCTCATTTGCATGTGTCACCTCCTCATCCTAAATAATGGGCCCCATTTGGTGTTTTGTAGAAAAGAATACGCTGAGGAGCCTGAAAAAGACACATGCTTGAATCCTCTTGGGGGTGTTGCTGCCAGTATCTGTGCCATCAGAAAATAGAATATATTTTCCTGCAGTTTCTTTTCTTTTTATGTAGCACTTAGTGTTTCATTATTTGTAGAAATTGTTGACAAGTCTGGCACTACAGCCAAGGATGACTAATTTTTTTCACAGCTGTTACATTTTCTCTTTTTCCCTTTGCCTGGCATTTGCCAGGCTGACTAAGCTCCTGTACCCTTTTAGTTAAATGAAGAAGCATAGGGCCTGGGACTTAGCTTGAAGGATTCAGTGCCGAATTGTGAACTGGACTGGGACCCCAGTCTCATTGGGGTGCCTGCACTGCTTCTAGATCCTTCTGATTTGCAATCGCTTCTTGATTAAAACTCCTAATGCATAATAAAGATGAATCAAGCTTTCAAGTTACTGTATCCAGCAGAGTTTGAAGTAGTTTAGTTTTTTTCTTTCAGTCTTCTCTTAAAGTCTAATGGGCAAAGAAAATTCAAACATAAGATTACAATACATTTCACAACAGAGAGGTGACCCATTAGGCTTGTTAGGTCAGATAATATTTAGGCTGTTGCAGTGTCTTGTCCAGGTGCTTTTTAAAAGTTGTCAAGGTTGTTTCACTTCAACGAAACTAACTGGCGGTTTGTCCAGATTTCCATTTCCCTTTTGCTTCAGACTTCAGTGCATTTGCCCTAATTCTGCACTGGATGTCCTTGAAATGGTTTTCACTATTTAACTGAAAGAATTCTGCTGAACCAGCATTATCAGTACCTTTGTGAATTGTAAAGACCTGGATCGGGCTCCCGCATAACCTTCTCTGCTTAGCACTACACAAGTTTAATCTTCTCAAATGGTTACAGTTAGGCAGATCCTTTAGTCCGTAGAGACACTTGGTGGTGGTTCTCTGCACATCTTCTAGAGGTGAACTGCATACAGGACTCCAAATGAAGTCTCCCTAGTGCCAAATATAGTCTGAACACATGTTTCTTGATTTATATTCACCAGGTCTTTTAGCATAATTTAAAATTATATTTATTTATGTTTTGATTGCTCTCCTGCTAATTGGCCTATGCAAGACAAGTTAGTATGAATTAAGTAGTTACAGGCTTTGTTATAAAATGTGCCATATCTAGTAAATTCTGATCAAGTTAATCTGTCTATATATGTAAATTGCTGATATTTACCTGTCTGTAATGTAATTGCTGACAAACGTTTTTAATATAAGTATTAATCAAAAGCTTATGACGTGATATTCTCTGGAAATGCTAAAAAATTTTAGTTAATAAAACATAAGCTTTATTTGGCTATATACAGTAGTGCCTTGCTTAATGAAGTAAAAACACTCTGGGAAACAAATTTTTTTATGAGAAACTTTGTTTTCAGAGGTAAAATTTAAAATGGACAGAATAGGGATGAAAATAATACATGTATACAATAAATAAAAACTAAAACTTATTCAGGATGAAGCAAACAACATTCATTTTTGGAAAACGTATCTAGTGTTGATTGAGGGCTGGCTAAATTGCGGCTATCAAAGAATCACACCATCAACCGACACTTTGACATGAACCCAGCATATGTAGGCTTGAAAAGAAAAACATCCACATATTAAATAAGACTTTAAGACCAACACCCTCTGAATCCTATCTTATTATTCCCCTCCCTCCCTCGTTTGCTCTGTTTTGCCTTTGACTCCTGTACGTCTAATCATCTTCCTCTGTTGATGACTCCTTGTAGGAGTTGAAAGCTTAGGAATAAAAAAGCTATTTTAAGATACAGGACTCATTTTCTCATTTTCTTCCTTTGTGGATTTCAGGTTACAAATATGCAAACCGTATCGCAGACCTTCGCTTATACTGTATGTATGTATGTATATGTATATATATATATATATATATATATATATATATATATATATATATATATATATATATATGCTAATGTCTCTTCATCTGTCAAGCGATTACTCAAAGTAATGGGGCTAGAAGCTTGTTTTTGGTCTTACTTGAAAGCTTATAACCTGATATTGTTTGGAATTTATATAAAAAATACATAATGAAACACATTTTATTTACATTTTATTTTAGGACTGTAGGTCTGCATGTTTTACTAGTAGTTATTAAGGAAGTTATGTTAAGTGATGTACTTTGTGACCATACTTAATGAAGAGTATGTGTTTTTTTTTCTAGTTCTTCTTTTGAAGGCACAATGTTTATTGTAGATTTATAAAATTACTGGCTTAATAGCGATACTGTTTTAAATGATAAGGATCACCCAACAAATACAATTTGCTGCAGCAAACACTTTGAAAGCTGTTTTATCTAATAAATGTGAAATCCGTCCGTGAAGCTGCTTGGCTATTGTAATAATCACTGCTGTTATTCTTGTGTATTTGGTAGTCACCTTTATCCAAGATGATTCCATAATCACACAAGGTCTAATAAAATGCTGAAGATGATTTTTATTCCAAAGGTTTTGGCCATTATAGCATGCTACCAAACTACCTCATGCATGTCTAGCTCTCAGCGAGCATACTGTCTCATTGGTCAGCCTTCCTTTTACAGTTTTACTTGGATGCCACTGGCTCATTGAAAAGGTGAAGCCCACTGTTCAAAATGAAGCTAACTGAATTAGGCATCACAAAAAAACAAATAATTGAATAAAGCTTCCATGATCATGAATTGTGGGTCTTCAAATACTCTAAGAAGCATAGATAAAATGGATCCAGCAGAACATCAGAGGAAATTAAGGGGAAGTGTGGTTAGGACTGAAACTAGGAAGCACTTCTGTACTCAAAGAGTTGTGGGAATCTTGAACAAACTACAGAGAAATATAGTTGAAGCAGAAACATTGACAACCTTTATGGAGTTTCTTGATGAGATATTTGGACAGCTTAACTAAACAAAGAAGCTTGATGGACTAAATGATCTCCTCTCGTTTGTCAGTTTTCTTATGTTCTTACATTAGGCGGGTTTGAGGATATTACTTTATAAATGAACCCACTTTATTATTATGCACAACTTTTTAAACTTCACTGCAGCCTACTCACTGTGCTTTCTGGGTGGGATTCAGCTAGTCCATTTCACACCCCCTTGCAAACTCTGGTGTACACGCTCACTAATTACCTTCAGAATGTGAAGTTTGCACTTTTTGCTCTTCTTTTGCAGGATCATTTAGGGGAAGTGTTCTCACCCGTCTGCCAGTTGGGCATTGGCACTCACTGGCCTTCACTCCCAGAGGGTCATGTGGAACAAAGGACGAAGTGTGCAGAGCTTTCGCCTTTCACTTGGACCACCCAAGCCTCCATTGCAGTAAAACAACACTAAACATAACCCTCACCTCTAAGGGACCAGGGGTCTACCGACCTAATTAGCCTCTTCAGCTGTTGGATTACCCCTTTGTTCCGAAGTGACTAGGGCTGTCACTTCAGCACAGCTGTTAGAGTCTTCTGTTTGGGAGGGTTAAACACCCCAACCCCCACACTAACCAATTTTATCTATTGATGTTTTATAAAGATCATGTAGTCCAGTGAGTTAAAAAATGACCCCGAACAAAACGATCCCCCAAATTTGTGTACAACTGTTTAGGATTGCATTTTCACTATGAAAGCCACTATATATATCATTGACTATATTCACGATATGGTTAAATCCCCCTATCCGTGTATCTATTTTTATGGAGTTGCTTGATAACCATTTAAACACTTATTCTTGAACCCCCTCCATGGAGATATGAAGCCTGTCCAGCAGCAACAGGTGCAAGGGAGGGGCCCACTCTGTTGGGGACATTACAGGACACATTAATGTAACCACAGGACCAGAGTACCCAGATGAAAGCTCACATGAACATGGGGAGAATGTGCTCCACACAGAGAGTGATCAGGTGCGGGATTTGAAACTAGAATGCTAGAAAAATGAGGTTGTAATGCTCAATACCGTAAGTGGATTCTGCTTTCAATTAAAAAAAAATATATAGAGTACCTTTCTAGAGTGAACTTTGTTTCAAGGCCCTCATAAAGAACATAAGCATTGTTCAACCTTTAAATACAGTTTGTACACTACAATGCTCACCGTGTTTCATATGTCAGTGTCATGACGTGGCAAATGCATGAAAATTAAAACCATTCGCTAATGGTGTGCATTCTAGTGTGACGTACCACATTCTAGTGTGATGTACACGTAGTGCCCAGAATTGTTAATCTCAGTAATCTATTTGATTAGATATATTGTTTTGATGCTCATGATGAAATTCATATTAATACTGCAGCAAAAACATAGCCTGTAGCTAAAACTGTCCACGAAAGCATTCCCTCTGAAGGGGATGGACTGAGTTGTTCATGATGGCATCCAGTTTTGCCACCATTCTTTTTTTGTCCAGGGTCAGTTCTGTGGTAGCACTGGCTTTATTAATAAGTTTGTTCAGGCATTTTTGCACAACCATGGGGAAAGAGCATAGAACCATACTCTGGTTACAGTGGACTGGTAAAACATTTCCAGTATCTTGCTGCATACATCCAAAGAGCTGAGTTTTCTCATAATGTATAATCTGGCCCTTTCTACACGTACAGCACCAATGTGTTGTCAGAGCAGTTCAGTTTGATGTGTATATGGATCTTATAGCTCTGCAGCACCTCCAATCATGGCATGTCAAAAGTTCACCATCAAGTGTTTTGTCTTATTGATGTTGAGCTGCAGGTGGTTCTTCCTTCACTATAAGACAAAGTCCTCCACCAGCCTTCTGTACTCCAGCTTGTCTTTATTATCAATACAACCTATGACGGAGTGATTTGAAGTACTGTAATATTTTAAATATTAAAATGTAGATGTGAATTAATAGGTAATTTCACAGTGTAGGTCTCAACATATAAGTGACAATCAGATTAATGACAATTACAACAGGTAAAATGGGCACCTTGCTGTAGGAAAACTCTTTATTGTGTCTCCTGTAGTTCAGTTTTTATAGAGTTTTAACAGTAGTATGTAGTGAGTGCAACAACGCAGTGCATGCTTCTAACCTCCTCCTCCTCCTAACAGTAGTAGTAGTTATGCAATGTGTAGTTTCTAGCTCTTTGAAGTGAATGGTCTCTTCCCATTTGTTAAATGTCATACTTTATGTTCTTGCGTCATGGTGGGTGGTCCTGAATCTTTTAACATTGTAAACTCTAGCACAACTGGTCCAGTACTTTGAAAGCCAGCCATGCTAGATCACATGTTCTTTTTAATTGTACAGTAAAATTTTTACTTGTAATTCCAACATGCAACATATCCCCATTCTCGGGTGCATTACATACTGTATACACATCTTCTCAAACACACCCACATGTGGAAGTGCTGCATGGCCTGCAAAAGGAAAAATATAAATAAAGTTAAATTCCAAACAGAAAAATTAATCGTCATTGGTTTAACAGCCATTTCTCTAGGTTTACCAAGGTTACCAGGTGTCCCCAAATCATTTTCCTTTATTCTGCATGGTCCTGGGCTCCCAAGCCTACTTCCATCCTCACCTTTTTTTGTCCTCCTTCTGGACTTATTCCTCTATACAACATAAGTAGATACTTTAGATAGATAGGTGAAAGGCTCTATATATACAATTTATAGCTATATAGAACGATAGCTTTAGCATCAATCGTATAATGGTCATTTCACAGGTTTACCCATTTTGGCCAATTGTCTCCAAATCTTTTACTCCATTCTCCACAGTCCTTGTATCCTTTGGGCTGAAACTCATTCCTTTTATATTATTGTACACCGCCTCCAGCCAAGTCTTCTTTGTCCTCCCTTTTGGCTTAATCCTCTCTACCACCTCCTTCTTTCTATTCTTCACTTGGCCATGCTCTGCGTTTTGCTCTACAGATGCTAACCATTTTATTCTGTTACTGTCCCCTCCACACCTTTCTCTTAACTCCACATTCATCTTTTTCATGGTTTAACGCTCCACAAATTCACCTAATTGTTCTCACCTGTATTCTTCCCTGCTTTGCTTCAAGTTCCACTTTCATCACTCTATACAAGCTAACAGGAGCTCCGAATGTTTAGTGTAATCTGCAGCATGACACTGGCTTACCCAGCCTGAAGCTGTCAAGGTCATTGATGGAGTCATGTTTTCAGATAGTTTTTGTTTTTATTTAGTTGATCTTTAAGTTTGGAATAGAATTAGTTTTGGTGTTTAAATTATTAAAGTATCGGTTATGTTAATGTTATATGTTTATATTGTAATTTTGATACTTTTGTTTTTTTCTTTGTTTTGGTACCCATTTTCACGTTCTTTGGTTCATTATGTCATTGGTTGCATAGTAAGCAGACAGATTCCCAGGGAATTCTGGGTTATGGAATAACCCCTTTTCAATGTTTGCATGTGTATTTTAATTTTCTTTTTTTTTAATTGTGGTTTTGTATTAACCCTCTATTGCTGCATCACCAATGTCACCAATTTCTTAATTTTATAAAGTAAAGATAAAGATCAGGGGATTATAGTGGGGCTTGACAGGAAATATAGAATTCCATGTGGACATCATAATCAGTCCATTATTAAATGCTGTTAATCCAGCAGGCCTACAACCAAAATCTGGCTCCACACCTTCCTGGTAGCATTTTTTCAGGTGACTCTCACAATTATGGCAGATTGTCATACAGAGTAGTAAACTTTAGTAGTTACGAGGTGTTCAAAAAATAGTCACATGAATTTGGAAAAGTAAGAGTTTGGCTCTCTATGACGGAATGGGGTCACTACAAAATCCAGCTTAGTTTATGACCTGTATATAAGAGCTTTATGTTGGTCAAACTCTCATTTTAGCACACCTAATAAACAATTACTACTTCTACTGCCTGAGACACCTTTGATAAAATCTACCAGTTCATGGGTAAATATGACATCCAATGATAAAAAAAGTGAGTTGACTGGCCATATCTGCATTGTAGCTACAGTAGACTGCAGCAATGACAAAAAATGATCAAGTGAGAAAAGAGATCAGGACTTGAGCACTCCTTTATCAGGGGCATCCACCAAGTGAAGAGGTCATCAATAAGATAACACAGGTCATTTTGTTGATTTCCTTCCTCTAAAATACAGGTGGATGTTAAGATTGTATTCTCTACCTTCTTTTCGTAACACAATGAAAATTTTAAATAATTCGGTCACATACTGAATTTGTCAGAACCGCCTAAAGTAAAATGTGGGCTCCTTGTAGGATGTTCAAACACATTCCACTAAACAGAGGTTTATTTGTTTTATCGCTCCATCATACGCAAGCTTGTCATGCACCCCCTACCGTACTCCAGTAGCAGCTCAATGATTTAGATAATGTAAGCTTCACGTGCCTCCTCAATGAATGAGGGAACTAATTGTTTTCACTCCAGTGAAGCCTGTAGTCTGTCCTGAGGAAGTAGGCGGATTTGAAGGCTTTGGCATTTTATTGTGGAAATGGTAAATTTTACAAGAGAAGAAAAATGAACGTGGGTGTTTCGGCCTGCTTATACGTCACATTAAAATAATTTAATGTCACCAAAAAAAAAAATAAGCGCAGAATTGTATGTTATGCAAATCCCATAATTCTACATATTGTATCTTTGATTGTAGGGGGGTGCTCTGCATGAGTTGTTATACATTTGTTTATTTTGCTATTACTACCCACTTGTTCCATTCAGTGTCATAGAGAGCCAATGATGTCAGTCATCTATCTATCTATCTATCTATCTATCTATCTATCTATCTATCTATCTATCTATCTATCTATCTATCTATCTATCTATGTATCTATCTATCTATCTATCTATCTATCTATCTATCTATCTATCTATCTATCTATCTATCTATCTATCTATCTATCTATCTATGTATCTATGTATCTATCTATCTATCTATCTATCTATCTATCTATCTATCTATCTATCTATCTATCTATCTATGATGATATATTGTATTAATTTATGCAGTATGTACTGTAATTGTTCTCTGGTACCCACATAGACAAATACTTGTCAACACCAGAAAAGGCCACAGTACAGTTACTTCCATGTGTATTTTTTAATAATCGCATGTTAGCTAAGTTAATGAATGTATAAAGCTATCATTTTCATTCATTTCATTTATTTGTTTATAGAGCACTTTTCAAGTGATATGCACAAAGTGCTTTACAATGATAAAGCAAAAAGGCATAAAAAAGAATGATAAAAATAAATAAAAAAAATTGCAATATTTCATATAAAATTGGATCAGCAAAAAGCAAGAATAGAATTATCAAGCTGTCATAGCTAAAAACAAATAAATAGATAAAATACATAATAAAAAAATCTAAAGCCAACCAAACAAGAAAGAAATGCATATCTATGTTTTTAATTGTGTTTTAAATGTATTTACAGAATAATAAGCTTTTATATCAAGGTGGAGACCATTCCAGAGTTTGGGGGGCATAACAGAGGAAGTTGTGTCCCCTTTTGTTTTTAATCTAATGTGTGGAATAACAAGTAAGCACTGGTCAGATGATCTAAGAAGTCTACCTATATGATAAAAGTACTGCATGTCTTTCACATATACTGGAGCCAGACATTAAGAGCTTGATAGGTTAAAAGTAAGATCTTAAACTGGATCTATAACTAACTGGCAGCCAATTTAATGAAACTAAAATTGGGTTGATATGAGCAGAGGACATAGACGTGGTGAGGAGTACAGCATTTTGCACCAGTTGCAGCCTAGACAGACTGGTTTTGCTAAGAGCTGAAAACAAGGAGTTACAATAATCCAGCTTTTAAATGAAGCCGGGGTCTGCCTAAATTGAAACTGCAGGCGTGTGAGGGGATCGGATTCGACCTCAAGGGGCGGGGTTTCATCCCGAGTCGACTCCGCACTTGATGATGACGTATGTGGCTGAGACGTCCCGGGTGTTTCCCCATCATCACCAGAGGTCGAACTCCGCTCTTCAACCGGCTGTAAACACGGCGTGGAAGAAGTTGAGGCCGCTGATTCCGCGTCCGTGACTAGACCTAGTGATTTTGGGAAAGAAGAGTCTGTGCTACCGCTTTTAATGTCTACCGAATCTCTGCCTAATATCACGGGGAAGGGAGGACTATCCATCACCGCCACCGTCAACTTTTTTAATACGCCGTCCTGACATATATAACATCTGGCGGATTTATAATTGCGGACATCCCCGTGAATGTAGGTAATGTGGGTTTTAATCTTTAACCATTGTTGCGGTAGTACCAGATGGCGAGCAACAATAGAAATGTTACTGCCGGAATCAAATAAAGTTGTAGCTTTAATTCCATTAACTAACACTTCTCCCGTATGTGTAAAGGCCAGAGGGTTAGCGAGTGAACACCGTGCCTCCCCCCATATCACTCCGCAGACCCCGTTGTTGCTTCGTGGAGCCTGCTGACACCTCCCAGGTTCCACCCGAGTATGCTTCGCTTCGCATTGTAGCTCCGAGACTCTATGTTAGGGACGCAAGTACGCCCGGGTTCACACGAGTACCGTTCTGATACTCCCAAGCCGGTTTATGCCCTGAGGAGTTCTATAGCCTCGACTAGCGAGACAATATCAGTAAAGCCCCAGGCCGGCTGGGCGATTTTTCCACGTAGGGCACGGAGCAACAAGGCTCAGGCTACCTGCTCCGCTATTTGATGGCTTGATTGTTTGTGTGGTTGTAACCACCTTACCACTTTAGCCCCTAAAGCCATGGCCTGCTTTTTCACTGCTTGAGCAGGTTTATAGGTCCAGGCCATTAGGTTTTCCACCTGCCAGCCTGGGTTTCTCCCACCTTTATCAAAAGGCTTGCCTTTTGTGGGGTATTTAGGGGCAGTCCCCATACTTGAGACCATAATAAGTCCTCAATGTGTTCCCAAACGCACCAGGCTGTATCCTGTGGTTCCCGTTTCTACTTTTCCCCGGACCTTTAACAGGATGATGGGTCGAAGCATACTCGAGTTTTCCCTGACACGCCCCAACCGACCCCCACTAAGCAATTCGGGACTGGTACTTACCCATCTGACTTTTCTTGCGTTGGGTGTAGTATGTCGAGTCTTTGTTTTGTTCTGACTTCCATTCTCTCCAGGAGGTCACCATCCTGCCGACTACGCCACTGTAAAATGAAAAGACTCGACACACTTAAAAAGGTTTGGGGCAGCCACCCATATATTATTCCTGGCTGCAAAAGAGTCTTTTAAATACAGAGATGTTCTCTATACCGAGTCCAAAACAGAACTGTTGATGGTTTGTCAAGATGGTGGTTTTAAGGGATAGGACAGGAAGTGATGTAAGGGAACTGGAAGTGATGTTCTTCATTAGTCAGAGTAGATGCCGGAAGTGATCATCTTCTAGGTGCCGGAACCGGAAGTGCTGTTTTTCTGGTTGCCAGAACCGGAAGTGATGTCTTCTGTTCTAAATCAGACAGGTTTTCCCGCGGATGGTCTGCAGAGATAACAGGAGAAAGTTTAGTGCACCCCGCCACCCCCTGGCCTGGCGTGGAATTACCTTTGCTTGGTCCATACAACGTCTTCCTAGTCGCACGTGTGTGACAATTGTTTAATTAAGTAAAGGTTTATAGATGCTAAATGCTATCGCTTTGAGGTGTTTAAGTCAATAGCTGTGGCAAAATTGTTTCCTTATAATTTTTTAAATGTAAGAACAAGTATGTAAATAGGTTGAAAATAAAAATAAAATTTATATTGTACCTTTCAATTTCATAGCTATTCTGTTTCTATAGTTCCTGTAAAAAGTATTCTCCCCTTGGAAGATTTCACACTTTATAATTATACTACAGTAATCCCTCCTCCATCGCGGGGGTTGCGTTCCAGAGCCACCCGCGAAATAAGAAAATCCGCGAAGTAGAAACCATATGTTTATATGGTTATTTTTATATTGTCATGCTTGGGTCACAGATTTGCGCAGAAACACAGGAGGTTGTAGAGAGACAGGAACGTTATTCAAACACTGCAAACAAACATTTGTCTCTTTTTCAAAAGTTTAAACTGTGCTCCATGACAAGACAGAGATGACAGTTCCGTCTCACAATTAAAAGAATGCAAACATATCTTCCTCTTCAAAGGAGTGCTTGTCAGGAGCAGTGACTGTCACAGAGATAGAGAGAAAAGCAAACAGATCAATAGGGCTGTTTTTCTTTTAAGTATGTGAAGCACCGTGGCATAAAGCTATTGAAGGCGGCAGCTCACACCCCCTCCGTCAGGAGCAGACAAAGTGAGCCAGAGTTTGTTTTTCAATCAAAAATCAATACGTGCCCTTCGAGCTTTTAAGTATGCGAAGCTCCATGCAGCATGTCGTTTCAGGAAGCAGCTGCACAAAAGATCACAATGTGAAGGTAATCTTTCAGCATTTTTAGACGAGCGTCCGTATCGTCTAGGTGTGCGAACAGCCCCCCTGCTCAATCCCCATACGTCAGGATCAGAGAAAGTCAGCGCAAGAGAGAGAGAAAAGTAAGCAATCTAGCTTCTCAACCATCTGCCAATAGCGTCCCTTGTATGAAATCAACTGGGCAAACCAACTGAGGAAGCATGTACCAGAAATTAAAAGACCCATTGTCCGCAGAAACCCACGAAGCAGCGAAAAATCCGCGATATATATTTAAATATGCTTACATATAAAATCCGCGATGGAGTGAAGCCGCGAAAGGCGAAGCGTGATATAGCGAGGGATTACTGTATACTGAAACACAGTGGATGTAATCTAACTTAATTACAAATATAAAGCACAAAAAATTGATCCCATAAGTATTCACCCCCTTTAAGACCCTATTTAGTAAATGGCAATCATGACGGCCTCAACTCTGTTTCTACAGATTTCTTTCTATTATCTTTGCAAATCTCCACACTAACATTTTTCCCCACCCTTCTTCTTTGCAGAACTGCTCAAGCTGTATTAGGCTGCATGTTGATCGTGAGTGAACATCATTTTTCAAGTCCAGCCAGAAATTGTCAAGTAGGTTGGGATCTGTACTCATGCATAATACCGTGCATAGAATTCACACTAAAACATAGCGTACGGACAAAAGTCTAAATGTGCGTACACACAAAAAAACTCAAATGCAGAAAACTCTGCGTAAGCCAACTTTCACACACTTCTGCTACATAAATCCCGGTTTTCGTGAAATGTAACGCTTGTGCACGTGCCTGCCGCCCCTCCCAGACTCCTCCCAGAATTACGCCTCTTTGAATATGCAAATCAATATAAATATTCCCTTAAGTTCAGCATTCTGTGACAAGACAATTGCAGAAGCATGGGGAAAAAAGAAGAATATCAGCGAATGCCAAGTGGAGGCAAGGAAAAGCGTACTATTTGTTGTTTTAAGCAGTTGTATAAACAGCAAATAGAAGATGATCGAAAGTTCAAGTTCAGAAAGTTGCACAGTGCCTGAAATAAAAAAGACGTTGTCAGATGTCAAAGTTGCCGTGAGAAGGCGAGTCATAGCCCACCGTCTGAGTGTCATATGTAAGCTTATTAGGGTACAGAGAAAAGAAAAAAAAATAGGGACACAGTGGAAAAAAACTTGAAATATCAACTTTAATCTCGAAAATTTCCCCTTTTTTGATCATGTAGTTTATTTTGTCATTAAAGTAGAATGTAATAAACTTAATCTTAAAATCTTTTAATTTACTAGTTTCTCAAATCCCATTGTAGCTAGAGTAGCATGTTAAATGCTTCATATTTTGTGTATTCGTCTATGTACTCTGTGTGAATCACTTCGTGCTTCTTAAACAGGCTTTGTCCTATGCCGACAGGACACAGAGAATCCATTACATTCATGATATTACAGCTCTCTGAACAATTTAAATACTAAGCTGTATACTTGATATCATTTTCATGATGAAATGAATTAAAGCATGTGTTAAACATGGGGCCACAGTGGTGCAATGGTAGAGACGAACTGGCTCCCTGTCCAGAGATTGTTCCTGTCTCCTGCAAGATGCTTGCTGCGCTGTGCACAACCCTCGATGAAATAATTTATTGGAGCAGTACTGTCTCTTTCAAATGTACTAACCCCCAATTCCTGTCCTTCCTTTTCTTTCTCTAAATACCCAATTGCCACACAATCAGCTCTTTAATAAATGTGAAGCCACCTTTAAGCTTAGAACGCTGATTCTTCAAAACTTTTAAGGAACATTGAAATATCTTCGTAGTACATGTTTAACAAGTCCCAGCAAGCATTCAGCGCGAGGCAGGAACAATCCCTGAATGGAGCCAGTTCATCGCTACCGATGTTGACCATGTCCACACGTTTAATAACTGTATACATTATTTAAATGAAGTTAAAAATGTATCTGTATAATGTAATATACATACTGAAAAATGATATCAAGAGCTCCAAGAAGATAGCACCTGGAAATCTAAATCAACTTAGAAGCCAGTTGTCATCATCTGTAAATACGTGCTCTATTCTATTGAATTGAATTGAATTCCTTTATTGTTATTGTATGGTACGATACGATGCAGATCCTTCATAAACTTATCCATCTATCCATTCATCCATCCTCTTTAGCTTATCCGAGTTCGGGTCGCGGGGGCAGCAGCTTGAGCAGAGATACCCAGACTTCCCTCTCCCCGGCCACTTCTTCTAGCTCTTCCGGGAGAATCCCAAGGCGTTCCCAGGCCAGCCAAGAGACATAGTCCCTCCAGCGTGTCCTGGGTCTTCCACGGGGCCTCCTCCCGGTTAGACGTGCCCAGAACACCTCACCAGGGAGGCATCCTGATCAGATGCCCGAGCCACCTCATCTGACTCCTCTCGATGCGGAGGAGCGGCGGCTCTACTCTGAGCCCCTCCCGGATGACTGAGCTTCTCACCCTATCTTTAAGGGAAAGCCCAGACACTCTGCAGAGGAAACTCATTTCAGCCGCTTGTATTCGCGATCTCGTTCTTTCGGTCACTACCCATAGCTCATGACCATAGGTGAGGGTAGGAACATAGATCGACTGGTAAATTGAGAGCTTTGCCTTACGGCTCAGCTCCTTTTTCACCACGACAGACTGATGCAGAGCCCGCATTACTGCGGATGCTGCACCGATCCGCCTGTCGAGCAAACGCTCAATTCTTCCCTCACTCGTGAACAAGACCCCGAGATACTTGAACTCCTCCACTTGGGTCAGGATCTCGACCCCAACCCTGAGAGGGCACTCCACCCTTTTCTGGCTGAGGACCATGGTCTCGGATTTGGAGGTGCTGATTCCCATCCCAGTTGCTTCACACTCAGCTGCGAACCGATCCAGAGAGAGCTGAAGATCATGGCCTGATGAAACAAACAGGACAACATCATCTGCAAAAAGCAGTGGCCCAATCCTGAGTACACCAAACTGGGTCTCCTCAACGCCCTGGTTGCTCCTAGAAATTCTGTCCATAAAAGTTATGAACAGAATCGGTGATAAAGGGCAGCCCTGGCGGAGTCCAACTCTCACTGGAAACGGGTTTGACTTACTGCCGGCAATGTGGACCAAGCTCTGACACCGGTTGTACAGGGACCGAACAGCCCTTATCAGGGGGTCTGGTACCCCATACACTCGGAGTACCCCCCACAGGATTCCCCGAGGGACACAGTCGAATGCCTTTTCCAAGTCCACAAAACACATGTAGACTGGTTGGGCAAACTCCCATGCATCCTCCAGACCCTGCTAAAGGTGTAGAGCTGGTCCACTGGTCCGCGACCAGGACAAAAACCACACTGTTCCTCCTGAATCCGAGGTTCGACTATCTGATGGACCCTCCTCTCCAGGACCCCCAAATAGACTTTTCCTGGGAGGCTGAGGAGTGTGATCCCTCTGTAGTTGGAACACACCCTCCGGTCCCCCTTCTTAAAGAGGGGGACTACCACCACGGTCTGCCAAACCAGAGGCACTGTCCCTGATGTCCATGTGATGTTGCAGAGGCGTGTCAACCAAGACAGTCCTACAACATCCAGAGCCTTGAGGAACTCCGGGCATATCTCATCCAGCCCAGAGGCCCTGCCACCAAGGAGTTTTTTGACCACCTCGGTGACCTCAGTCCCAGAGATGGGGTAGCCCACCTCTGAGTCCCCAGGCTCTGCTTCCTCATTGGAAGGCATGTTAGTGGGATTGAGGAGATCTTTGAAGTACTCCCCCCACCGACCCACAACATCCCGAGTCAAGGTCAGCGCACCATCCCCACCATATACAGTGCTGACACTGCACTGCTTCCCCCTCCTGAGACGCCTGATGGTGGACCAGAATCTCCTCGAAGCCGTCCGAAAGTCATTCTCCATGGCCTCCCCAAACTCCTCCCACGCCCGAGTTTTTGCCTCAGCAACCACTGAAGCCGCATTCCACTTGGCCTGCCAGTACCTATTAGCTGCCTCCAGAGTCCCACAGGACAAAAGGGTCCTGTAGGACTCCTTCTTCAGCTTGACGGCATCCATCACCACCGGTGTCCACCAACGGGTTCGGGGATTGCCGCCACGATAGGCACCGACCACCTTACCGCCACAGCTCCAGTCAGCCGCCTCAACAATAGAGGCATGGAACATGGCCCATTCGGACTCAATGTCCCCCACCTCCCTCGGGACGTGGTCGAAGTTCTGCCAGAGGTGGGTGTGGAAGCTACTTCTGACAGACGTTCCCAGCAGACCCTCACAACACGTTTGGGCCTACCAGGCCTGACCGGCATCCTCCCCCACAGTCGAAGGCTACTCACCACCAGATGGTGATCAGTTGACAGCTCCGCCCCTCTCTTCACCCGAGTCTCCAAGACATCTGGCCACAAGTCTGACGACACGACCACAAAGTCGACCATCGAACTGAGGCCTAGGGTGTCCTGGTGCCAAGTGCACTTTTGAACACCCCTATGCTTGAACATGGTGTTCGTTATGGACAATCTGTGACAAGCACAGACGTCCAATAACAAAACACCACTCAGGTTCAGATCGGGGGGGCCATCCCTCCCAATCACGCCCTTCCAGGTCTCACTGTCATTGCCCACGTGAACACTGAAGTCTCCCATCAGAACGAGGGAGTCCCCAGAAGGTATGCCCTCTAGCACCCCCTCCAGGGACTCCAAAATGGGTGGGTACTCCAAACTGGTGTTCGACACATACGCACAATCAACAGTTAGGACCCGTCCCCCCACCTGAAGGTTAAACCCCAATGAACAGGCTCCAAGTCGGGGGCAATAAGTATGCCCACACCCGCTCTGTACCTCTCACCGGGGGCAACTCCAGAGTGGTAGAGAGTCCAGCCCCTCTCAAGGAGATTGGTTCCAGAGTCCAAGCTGTGTGTCAAGGTAAGCCTGACTATATCTAGCCGGAACATCTCAACCTCGCACACTAGCTCAGGCTCCTTCCTCTTCAGAGAGGTGACATTCCACGTCCCAAGAGCCAGCTTCTGTAGCCGAGGATTGGACAGCCAAGGTCCCCGCCTTCAGCCACCACCCAACTCACACTGCACCCAACCTCCTTGGCCCCTCCCATAGGTGGTGAGCCCATGGGAATGGGCACCCACGTTGCCTCTTCGGGCTGTGCCCAGCCGAGCCCCATGGGTGCAGGCCCGGCCACCAGGCGCTCGCCATCAAGCCCCACCTCCAGGCCTGGCTCCAGAGGGGGGCCCCGGTGACCCGTGTCCGGGCGAGGGAAAACGCTGTCCAAATTTTTTGTTCTTCAAAGGAGGTTTGCTGAACCGCTCTCTGTCTCATTCCTCACCCAGGACCAGTTTGCCTTGGGTGACCCTACAAGGGGCATAAAGCCCCGGACAATAGAGCTCCTAGGATCATTGGGACACTCAAACCCCTCCACTACGATAAGGTGGCAGTTCGAGGAGGGATCATAAACTTATTTTCCTATAAAATGGTAAAATAACAGCAAAAATAATAATAATATGATAAAACAATGAAAATATACAATATGAAAGCATAAGTGACTCAGGTTGTGCAATATTACAATTGTAATACAAGTTTCCAGTGAGGCAATTGTACTTGTACAAACAGTTCTACCAGGAGCACTTAATGGAGTGATTGAGTGCGTTTATAGTTCTTGGAATGAAACTGTTTCTGAACTGCAAGGTTCGTGCAGGAAAAGCTCTGAAGCGTTTGCCAAATGGGAGAAGTTCAAATAAACTGTGCACATGGCTGCATGTACTAGAAGCTGTACCCCGAGAATTCTCTCTGTTCTTGACATAATCTACCATAGAGCTTTTCGATCAGATGCTATAGAGCTGTGATTCCACACTCGGATATGTTGGGTTAAAATACTCAGTGGTGCACTGAGGGTAACAACGCTAAAGCAGCTATTGTATTTGGAATGGTTTGGCCAAAAAAGTAAGGGAAGCCACCCAGGAACAGTAGCACTGCTTTGACTCTAGGTGCCGCCAGTTTGCAAATCCGAGCCGAAAACTTGCGTACGCAATGGTTTGAGGTGGCGTGAGAATGTGCTTGGCTTTACACCAAGTTTAGTTTTTTATACATCGTGATGTTAGCGTGGAATCAGTCATACACAACATTTTTGTGCGTACGCACCGATTATACATGATGCTCCAGGACATTTACATTATGCTTTTGAAGCCATTCCCACTTAGCTTTCGCTTTACGCTTGGGTTCATTGTCTTGCTGGAAAACAGATGTTCTTCCAAAAGTTCTAGTTTCATGCAGACTGCATCCTTCCTTCAGGATTTCCCTGTATTTTGTTGCATTAATTTTTACCCTGCAGGCCTTCTAGCACCTTCTGCAGAGAAGCACTCCAAGATCATGCTTCTTGGGAGAAATGAAAAGGTGCAGTACTCAAGCATGGTGTTTAGTTCTCTTTGCCACTCTCCCATAAAGCTTCAACTGGTGAACCATCAGTTGTTGTCTGCACAATATCTCCAATCATTTTCCTTGTAACCTGCAGCTTCTTCAGACTTCTCTGGGGTTTTTTTGTGGCCTCACTAGTCTTAAGTTTTTGTGATAAGCCTGCTCTAGGCAGATTTACAGCTGTGCCACACTCTTTCCATTCTTAATGATTGATTTAAGTGGACATTCAGTGATTTGGATATTTGCTTGTCTCTATCCCCTGACTTGTGCTTTTTCATGGAGTTGCTTGGCATGTTCTTTTGCCTTCATTGTGTCGGTTAGTCCACCATACCTACTCAATGCATGTTGGCACTTCCATATTAAGATGCATTTATGGTACAATCAAGTGAAACCTCAGACATGTGGCCTGCATTAAGCTAATTCTGTTTCTTCTGAAGCCATTTGGCCACACCAGTGATGATTTAGCTTTGTAATATTAAAAGGAGTGAACACTTGTGCAGTTTGTGTTTTATATTTGTAATTAATTTAGATCAATTTGCAGAGACCAGTTTTCACATTTGACATTTGTTTCTGTTATTCAGTGTCTTTAAAAGCCAAATTAGATTCACTGTGATTGTATAACAATAAAATGTGATGGCTTCCAAGGAAGTGAAAAGTTATTATAGATATTGTATATACAGTATATAATCTAAAAAATTTGGATGTGAGCGTAAGTAGTCTTTGCACCCTAGGAACCAAGTTACTCAAACTCTTCTTTAACATTTATTTACCACACTGATGCTGATCTTTCTGATCATAAAATATGTCAATACAATAGCAATTGACAAGAAGAATTAATTAATTGCAGAAATACGGTATTTGAGTGTTCCTCTAGAGTGCTTCTTTCTCTTGCATGATTTGCCACAAAAACTAATCGGCACATTGTGTTCTCATAACAATTTCTGGGTTTGGTATTTTTCTATCCTCAAGAAACTATGACAAACAGACAGATGCACACCCATCACCGAGATATCAATGTTTTCAGTATCAGAGGACCCTAAAACATCGAGGTCTATCAAAATCTGAAGATCTAAATTTTTGATAAATCTTAAGCTTTCACACCTCCCCTACAGACGATAGGTTATGGCCGTGTAGAGCGCAAAGCAAAAATGAGCAAAAGGAAGTTAATAGACACACAAAAAAAGAAATATTATAGCACCTTTCTGTTTGAAGTACCAACACTTAACAACTTAGAGCTACTATATAGTATATTACAGTTGTTTCCATATAATTCAGTTTTCTTTTTTTTTTTAGCTTTGACCAGACATAAATCAACAGATGCAAAAAGAGACTTAATGCTATATAGAACTGTAGTGAATCCCATCACATGAAGTGGTTCAAATGCAGAGCTCTAATGTAGTAGTTTTTGTCTGTTTTTTTCCCCAATTCATCCATTCATTAACTGGACCTGCTTATCTCAGTTTTATTGTCACGTGATGATGGGGGCCTGTCTTGCCATCATTTCCTGAAAGGGTCACCCATGCATTTCAGAGAAATTTCTTTGCACACATAGCAGGCCATTTCATTCAACTTCCAGATTTCAGTTTTTGACTATAAATTTACAAACCTTTCTGAAAAACAAGTTTTCACTTTATCATTATGAGTTATTGAGTGTAGATTGATGGGCATAAATGTCAAATTTGCTCTTTTAAAATTACATCTACAACAGTATAAGTGTGCAGAAAGTAAAGAGGTCGGAATACTTTCTGTAGAGGATTCAACATGGGCAGCCTGGTGGCGTGGTGACCAGAGCCACTTCCCCACAGTTCCTGTGTTCTGTGCTCCCATGCCTGGTTTTGCTGTCTGTGTGATTTCGCATGTTTCACTCCTTCCTTTTTCTTCCCACACATGATAGTTGTATCAGAGTCTGTGCATGGACTGGCACCATGTCCTGGGTTGGTTGCTTCCTTGTGCCCAATACTGGTGTGAATTGCTGTGGCCTATGTGACCTTGAACTGTATTACACAAGGTTAAGAATTTTATGCTGCGTGTAAGCAGTTGAATCCTGATCGTGAGACTGGAAAGTCAATCTGTCAGTCAGTCAGTCATTATCCAACCTGCTATATCCTAACACTGGGTCATGGGGGTCTGCTGGAGCCAATCCCAGCCAACACATGGTACAAGGCAGGAACAAATCCCGGGCAGGGCGCCAACCCACCGCAGGACACACACACCCACACACCAAGCACACACTAGGGACAATTCAGGATCGCCAATGCACCTAACCTGCATGTCTTTGGACTGTGGGAGGAAACTGGAGCACCCGGAGGAAACCCACGCAGACACAGGGAGAACATGCAGATTCCACGCAGGGAGGACCCGGGAAGTGAACCCAGGTCTCCTTACTGCGAGGCAGCAGCACTACCACTGCGCCACCTAATTCTGCATACTTGTATTAACTTTGCTGATCCACTATTCAGTAATTTGAATGGAGATAGTGAAGGTACAGGTCCCAGCTAAGAACTGTGAACCCAACCCCCTTCCAAAAATCACACCTTAAGGAGCTATATAGACTCAATTTGACCCTTCATTTAGTTGCGCACCATCTAGTACACTGATTGTCCTTAATATTTGAGGGCCCCATGGCATCCCCATGAGGAGCAGCACTTTGTGACTAGCACAGCACAAGTCAGTGCAAACCTGGCAGCTTTGGAATTTAGGTTAGCGCTTGCCTCAGCAGAAAGTGCGTCTGCTGCTGCTGCCCACGTTGACATTTCTAACATGTGTAACGGGTGTGCAGTGGCACAAGTGGGCGGGCGATGCTTTTCATTGAAAAGGGGGTTTGTTTGTCTTTTTTAACCACTGAAGAGATGAAATTCTGAGCAGACTATGGAAGAAGTCATAAAGCCGGGGACGGGCCTACACAGAGCGTCTAGACATTCCTGGGTGGAAACAAAGGGGCATTGTGCTTCCCCATCTCAAAGTAAACAATAGGTTAATTGGCAGCGAGGTGCGCGTCCAAGACGCCTTGCAGAATCGTCCCAATGATTTCATTGTGTGGGCCAGATAGGCGTTCTGAGTAAAATGACAGTCCTTTCTCGTATATACTGAGAAAGGGGCTTTTCTTCCTTATTTTAATTAGTTGTTTCACTTAGACTGATGAAATGCACATTCCTTTTTATTATTATTATTATTATTATTATTATTATATATCTATATATTTTTTTTATTTAACAGATGCTTTTTCTCCCCAAAACAATTGCTAAAGTGGCAAAGATTCATATTTTATATAGTTAGAGCCTCAAAGTTTCATGTTAGGTGAGCATTACAGTTGTGCCTTTCATTGCCGTAGCCACTGGGGGGGCTCAAGATTTGTCCCTGGATTCTTACCTTGTCCCTTTGTTACTTTTGACTTTAGTTCTACTGTAATATCCCTGAAGAAAAATATTGCCATTTTGGAATACTGCCTAAACATGTTGTCTGCAAAAAAAGAATATTATTCTAATTCAGTTAACATCTCGTCTCATTTTCTGAACCACTTTTCCAGGTGAGAGTCACAGCAGTAGCATGTCAGGCGGGTCAGCCAGGATTTTAATGGCCCAAGCTGGAGATTTCAGCTCTTCCTGGGAAACTCCCAAGTGTTCATAAGCCAGCCAAGAGAGATGATCCCTCCAGGGTGTCCTGGTTTTTGCTGCAGATTTGGGAGGGGGTTGCATGGTCTTTAGAACATCTCCAAACCAACTCAACTTGCTCCTCTCAATCCAGAGGAGCAATGACACCATTCTGAAGCTCTCCAGAATCACTGAGTTTCTGAACTCATTATGTAGTGTCTGCCAAGTCATCCTGCGAAGAAATCTCATTTCAGCTGCCTCTACTCACAGTCTCATTCTTTCAGTCTTTACTCGCAGATCATGCTCATAGATGAGGACAGGGATGTAGATCACCCAGTAAACTGAGAGTTTTTTTCTTTAGACTCCGCTCCTGATTTACCACCACAGGCTGTCACTGCTCTGTCACAACCAGTGGCGGCTCGTAGCTAAAATTAGTGGGGGTGCTGCTCCAGAATATTTTTAGCCTTTGTTTTAAAATTGTGTAAAAGGAAACAAACATGTATAAAAAGAAAATTTATTCAGAAACAGAAAAAAAAATAGAATAACTGGAAGCAGGATAATAATCTAATCTAATCTAATAATCTACACTTTATCACATTCAAGAATATGGTACACGGTTTTTAAGCACAACACACGCGGAGTAAAAAAAAAAAAAAACACACTACCTTCCACCAGCACGCCAGGGTTGGCACTGCGGGAGCGACAGTGCTGTCTTTCCCTCGCAGCCTCGCGTGCAGCTTCCTATGTGCGCATGCACACAACAGCCAAACACCACACCGCTGGAACTGTGAAGTGCACAGTTCCATACAAAGATTTTTGTATCTTTTTCATGAACTGGGGGATGGCTACTGACATTAAGCTTAAGGATTATATATTGTACAAGTATAAAGAAAAAATTAAAGAAAAAAGAACTCATTATATTGAATGTTATCGATAATATCAAGTGGAAATAGGGGGTGCTGCAGTTCCATAGTGCCTATACACGAGCCGCCACTGGTCACAACCCTTGAACCTGTGAGCTGATGGCAGCTGCTGAAACTGAGAATGACATGGACGAGTCCTGTTAAACAGGTCTGTGAGACTGGACTGTTTATTTTGTTTTTATTTTTGCTGATATTAAGATTTCCACACCAGGCCAGCATAACATAAGTAAAGACGGACTTAATACAAAATTTATAAAAGGGTGACATAATGGAAGGACACAAACTAAAAAGATTAGCTTCCTTAAACAGTGCAGGTGCTTGCTATCCCTTTTTGCAGATGAAAATGATGACATGTTAGATAGATAGATAGATAGATCAAACTTCTTTCTTTCTTTCTTTCTTTCTTTCTTTCTTTCTTTCTTTCTTTCTTTCTTTCTTTCTTTCTTTCTTTCTAAAAAGGAAAAAAACTTCAAAAATAAATAAAAGTAAGCTTCTGACCTGGCAGTGCCAGTCACAGTGAGGCATTATGCAGATGTATTGCTGTTGATATATATAGCATTTCTTGACACACTTCAGCTGAATAATTTGAATAATTCTATAGCTGAAAGTCATCAGTGTTAGAATGTCAGAGAGAGAATGTGCAGCATTGTTCATAATGGCACTTTTTTATCTTCATTCTCTCCTCCTGTACTACCTCTAAGGTTTCCAAAGGGCATCCTATAACTGTACCTGACTTTTTATTAAGCTTGTTAATTCAGCGGGCATCTTTTGAAGTGATGTTACCAGTCCAGTGCACCACTGCATAGAAAATCACACTGGCCATCATAGTGTTGTAGATGTGGGGTCACTACCCACATTAAAGGAACACAGTCTTCTAAGGAAGAAGAGCCTGCTCTGCCCTTTCTTCTGTAGTTCCTCTGTGTTATGAGACCAGTCCAACCTGTCTTTAATGTGGACTCTCAAGTACTTGTAGGAGTGGACCACCTCCACATCCTACACCCACATTTCTACACCAAGAAATAAAGTTCCCCACCTAACACCTCCCCTCTGTTTCATCCCCCTTATCAATACACATCGTAAGTGTAGAATCATCTGAGACCTTCCGCTGGTGACAAGACCGGGTGTTATATTTATAGTCGATTTTGAGTCTACGATTGTTCCCATATATTTATACCTGTCAATAAATCTCCACTGCCCAGTCTTTCATGATTGTTTCTTGTGAGTGGGTGTTTCGTCTGAAATGAATTGGCAGTTCATTAGGTTTTGTAATGTTCAGGTGTAGAAAATCCTCATCACACCAGTTAACAAGGTCATCTTCTCCTGGACCATGACTGGAGGAAGTTAATGAGTGGACAGGTGCTAAGAATGAGGACCTTGTAGAGCAGTGTCGGGGCCAGGGATGGAAGGCCTGGTGTGAGCCACTATGGATTGCTTTACAGGCAGCTCTCTCAACAGACTTCTGCTGTGGGGGTGAGGAAAAACAGTGCTATCAAGAGCATATTAGAGGCTGCAGAATGTTCCTGTAGATGTCTGGTGATCAGGAGGTGTGAACTGTGCAGAGTGAGGTCTACTGGGACACAGACTAGGTCCTGAACATTGACTTCCTCACCTGCTCAGTTTCTATGTGTTTCTTTTCATTCACGCCTTGCTTGTCAACCATGTCTGCAAGACATGACATTTTCATTGCTCCCTTTAGACAATTTCATTATTATCTACCCTCATTTTAAACTACAATATGAATCATACTGAACAGTTTAGCAACTGATAGGGATGGGGAAGATCTGATATTTGTTGTTGATCTCAATTTGCAATGACCGGACATTAACAATAATGTTTGTTGCTGCAGAGACGAAAATGATGACATGTTTTGAAAACCTAATGGACATTAGCCAGACTTCCAAACATGCAAATATAGGCCAGTTGATCAGGGTGACCTGGTAAGCCCAGTTTAGTATTTGAACCCGTGATGTTTTGTTTCCTCCTCCTTTGTATTACACTTCACAATTTCAGAATTAAGATACTCGTGGTATACACATGCTCACCTCTTTAGGAGTAATCATGAGCTGTGCGGCTTTTACAAAAATCCCCTCTGTAAGCCAGGATTGACATCAGGGCTTCTTTCAGCTTTAGACATTTTTCTCTGTTGCCCCTAATTACATTTCGTTACAGTGCATTTGCGTTAATGGATTCAATGAAGCGTGAACCCTGAACATTAGAGCTGCCAGAATTCAGCATAAATGAAGTGTGTTTTCAGACCCCATGTACTGTAGATTTTTCAAATGTTACCTCTGGGAGAGCCACTTGGTGGCATTTCTTCAGATTTTGTTTTAGGAGCTCTCAGTGTTTTTCAGTTTAATTGTGCATCAGATCATTAACTTGTGGCATGCATTAGGCAATCAAATGTTCTGGATGAATGAGAGGGTCCCTGCCCGTAAAGCCACAGTTTGTACCCCACCTCAGTTTATAAAGGGGTACAGACTGTTGTTGCCCAAGAGGCATCTGGTTGACTGTAAAGGAGAAACTGCTGTATTGGAACCTGGTCAGCAAATACTAAAATATCCATGAAACAAAGCATATTGTATAATGACACACACAATGAAAGATGGAGGCTCTGTTCTTCCTTTGATATGTTATAGTGGCCAGTATGAAAGGAGCCAAAAGCACTGTACAGTGTGTTATGCTTTCTTTAATACACTGTTGGCTCTTTCCTGACTCTGTTATTTCATGAGGGTGGCTCAAGTTCAATCACAGCAACACACAAGCGGAGAGCAAATGAACAGAGAAGTGAAGTTCTCCACCTTTTGTTTCTGTACATTCCTAATTTTGTCAGTACAAATCATTTGGTTTGCAGATCCATGTTGTGCTGTCTGAGAACTTGACCAGTGCCATTTATTAGGCCATAATATAGAAATTTGAAACTCGGCCTGATTTGTACCTTTTGAGAGGCCTGGTCTTAAAAAATGGGTCAGCTTTATTTTTATTGAATCACAAGTATGGTGGAAAATATCAGTACATTAAGAATATGATTAAACTTAAGTAAAGTATACATATGCACTGTTAAATGATTTTCTGACTGTGGCATCATGAGTGTGCACAAATATACAGCACATCTGTCTACTGTACAATTAAACACTAAAGTCTGTATGTGTGTCCAGTCCCTTCAAGCAACCTGATTGGCCAATTTTTCTTTGATGACACGGTCAAAAGAGGAAGTGCAAGTGTGAGACACGCCAAGAGTAAATCTGTAGGAGCCACGTGGAGAGTCACCTTCAAAGATAGGGAGCTTAAAAGTGGACAGGAGACAAGGAAAGCCTCGAAAATGACAGAGTCTGAGTAGCAAGCCTCATGGGAAGGGAAAAGAGAGGATACCGAGGAGAGGCACTGAAGATACACATAGGGCAAGAGAGAACAAATATTTGTAATTTTGTCGATTGCTTGTCTTTGGCAGGCCACATGGCTAGTTTCCTGTAAATTGTGTAGCACTGTATATATTTGTTACCTGTCTGTTTCTCTCTTGTGTTCATATAAGAATTACTATGAACCCTTTAAAATTTGTTCAGTTTTTTTTTTAATCCAGTACCTACTGATTCACTGGAATGAGAAATGTCCCCTATATGATGTACTGTTTGATTCATCCTGATGTCTAGGTGGCCCTCAAGACCTGAAAAATTTTTTAACCATATTTTGTATGGGAAATCACACCTTTATGATAGAGTAAACCAATAAATATCTTCAACAAAGTTCAGAAGCACTTGAGGCTGTGCATGCCACATCAACCAACCCCAGGGGTTCACCCCTTAATGGGATACAAAGGGTCAAAGCTGCTCCTTTTCACAGAACTTGGAAAAAATAGGAATTGTAATATAGGCATGTGGTGTGTTGTTTTATGCTATTTTGAGGTTTCCGATCACATATATGATAATATTTGATATTTAATTCTTTACTGGTGGTCCTAACCCTATAAGATCCACATCCAGAAGGTTAAAAAACGTTTTAAACATAAGCACGTGGGATATGGTTTTAGAATATTTCCAGGACAGTAATAATGAATATGTTGATATTTATGATTTTTGATCCATTACTAGGGATCTGTCTCTCTATGTGGGTGACACATTTTCTATTACAACCGAGAATATTTAAACTTTAGGCATTTAAATTGAAACACACATTTTAATATTTCACATATTTGGCTCAACTCTTTTTGTTTATTGTGTACTACTTCCTCACAAAATAAATCATTGAATTTCTTATGAACATCCTGAATTAGAGCAGCTTACCCTAATTCTGACTTGTTACCGTATGTTATTTCTATCTATCTATCTGTCTCTCTCTCTCTCTGTCTGTCTGTCTGTCTTGAGCATCAAGCAGAACTATTTTCTGAAGCACAATAGTCCGATGTCACAGTGATGTAGTAGCAACAAAATGGAAATAAATGCACTGACATTAAAATATATTAAGAAGATTCACCTTAAGCTCAACATAACACTGTTCAAAGTGCTTGAAGTGCTTGCGTTTGCACTTGTGAGTGGCTGAATGTGCCTATTGCAGAAACCAGCAGGTTGGTATCTTGTTAGATGGAGTCTCTTTTCATATTCATCACTTGCATCTCTCAAAATTATTGGAAAAGTGATGCGATTTCAGTCATACAGAAATTGACATTCTGAGTGATGAATTTTTGTTCACTCCACAGGCACAGCAAAAGATGCCATTTAACTACTGCGTAAGGCCAGAATAACACAGCAGACATGAAGTGCTCAGCTTTTACCCTGTTCTCAGTACTGATATCCAAAATAATACTTGTAAGCAGTTGTCACTCTCTTTTTCGGGTTCGTGCTTTGATCAAGCAGAGTTTATTTGCCAGAAATGCTAAGAAAAATTGTTGGGGTGTTTGAAGAAGCAGTTCTTATTCAATTAAATAGAAACACCCACCAACAAAACCTTAGTAAGACCTATGTGTGCCATCAGTCCCTCTCACATCGTAAAGTTACTGCTCACATCAGCTGAATGACCTGCCCAAAGGTGTCTGGACTCAGCTGCAGGGTTGACCCCCAGAAATATAGTGAGGCAAGGAGCTAGTGGGTCTACAGAAGACAGTAGTGGTAATCATATACAAAACTATTAGGCAATAGCCAAACGAGTCCTAATGTAAAAATGAGGCATCTGTGTATAACTCAACATTCTCAATTTAGTTTTACCCCACTAGCAAAATCTTTGTTTTCCCACATAATTGCATCTCAGTGTACGCTTCCCATTTATTGCACCTCAGTGTGCTCCATCCAGCTCTCTCATTTCATTTCCACTTGGTGTTAGTAGAATTATATCGTGTTAGTCTAGCAGTAGCCAGAACACACTGACATTGCTGCGTTGTTTCTCAGTGGCAAACACTTGGTAAATCACCCAAAGCCTGAAAGCATTCATTTCTGCAATCCGATTACTGCAGAAACAGTATTGCATTTGTTCTGTGTTTTAAGTGTTTTGAGCTTGCATTTCAGACACCCCTCCCCCCTTTACTTTTTCATCTGGATTGAATTAGTGCTTTGTCTAATGTGAGTCTGCATTATTGTTTTAATTACTTAGTTAGACACAACTTTCATCTGTCCATTCATTTTTAACCTCTGTGAATAAATATATATATGTGTGTGTGTGTGTATGTGTGTATAGATATATATATATATATAAAATATATACCGTATATGTATAATATACTGTATATATATTTATTTGTATGTATAGTAAAGGTAAATGGGATCAGGGCCTGCATCAACAGGTGCTAGAACACATCCTGGACAAAAGACCAGTCTTAACCTGCCCTGGAAGTCATTCCAAGTGGAGATTTGGGAAATAACATCCCCTGAATTAGTTATTCAGTGGATGTAAATTTAATGGAAGGACACTGGGGAACACACAAGAAAAAATGTCACACTCTTCTCCCCTGTAACTGCTGTTTTTTTATGGCCAAGTTTTTCTCGGAACTACTTTAGCTTACTTACTTTGAATAACTACCAAAAAAATATCAAAGGTAAAAAAAGGTTAGACTACCATTGTCAGTTTGTGGTTTGTGTCTATAAGGGTAAATATTGATACATAATATAACATTTCACTTTAATCTCATGGAAATGTAATGAACATGAACTGACACCAGTATACTACTCAATGATCATGGTGCCTTAGACTGGCGATTAGCACATGCAAGTAAGAATTTGACTTTATACATGACGATAATGCCCAGATGACCATGCAAATAACACATAACAAATAATAACAAAAGGCTGCAAGTTGTAACTGCATATAAAAATAAATCATTAGAGCCCTGCCCCAAATGTGGATAATGATACTAAGTGGGGGTATCAACTGAGCAAAAATTGTCTTTTAAATGTGTCCACACTTTGTCTGTTTTTCAAATTTTAACAACTACATTTTTTTTTTCAAACAATGCTGGCAAACAGTTTTCTGCCTCTCCTTCTCCAAGCTGGAGAAGTTATGCTTTGTTTTAAAATAATGCCCATCTTCAGAGTCATCCATCCATCCATTCATCCATCCATCCATCCATCCAGGGGGGCGTCCAGGAGGCATCCTGATCAGATGCCCGAGCCACCTCATCTGACTCCTCTCGATGTGGAGGAGCAGCGGCTCTACTCTGAGCCCCTCCCGGATGACTGAGCTTCTCACCCTATCTTTAAGGGAAAGCCCAGACACCCTGCGGAGGAAATTCATTTCAGCCGCTTGTATTCGCGATCTCGTTTTTTCGGTCACTACCCATTGCTTATGACCATAGGTGAGGGTAGGAACGTAGATCGACCGGTAAATTGAGAGTTTGCCTCACAAGAACAAGACCCCGAGATACATGAACTCCTCCACTTGGGGCAGGATCTCGCTCCCAACCCTGAGAGGGCACTCCACCCTTTTCCGGCTGAGGACCATGGTCTCGGTTTTGGAGGTGCTGATTTCCATCCCAGCCGCTTCACACTCGGCTGCAAACTGATCCAGAGAGAGCTGAAGATCACGGCCTGATGAAGCACACAGAACAACATCATCTGCAAAAAGCAGTGACCCAATCCTGAGCCCACCAAACCAGACCCCCTCAATGCCCTGGCTCTACCTAGAAATTCTATCTATAAAAGTTATGAACAGAATCGGTGACAAAGGGCAGCCCTGGCGGAGTCCAACTCTCACCAGAAACAGGTTTGACTTACTGCCGGCAATGCGGACCAAGCTCTTAACACCGGTTGTACAGGGACCGAACCGCCCTTATCAGGGGGTCCGGTACCCCATACTCCCGGAGCACCTCCCACAGAATTTCCCGAGAGACACGGTTGAATGCCTTTTCCAAGTCCACAAAACACATGTAGACTGGTTGGGCAAACTCCTATGTGCCCTCCAGGACCCTGCCAAGGGTGTACAGCTGGTCCACTGTTCCGCGACTAGGACGAAAACCACACTGTTCCTCCTGAATCCGAGGTTCGACTATCCAACGGACCCTCATCTCCAGGACCCCCGAATAGACTTTTCCAGGGAGGCTGAGGAGTGTGATCCCTCTGTAGTTGGAACACACCCTTTCTTAAAGGGGTACCACCACCCAGGTCTGCCAATCCAGAGACACTGTCCATGAGGGATTGCCTGAGGCACTGCAGGCACTGACCACCTTACGGAGAGCCGCGCACGCACACAGGCAGTGCAAGAGAGAGACAGACGCGCACACACACAGGAGCAGAGACACACAGGCGCTCCAGGCTGGCAAAAGAGAGACACACGCACGCACACACACACACACAGGCAGCGCAAGAGAGAGACAGACGTGCGTGCACACACACATGAGTGCGCTACAGAGACACACAGGCACTCCAGGCTCGCAAAAGAGAGACACACGCACACACATACACACACACACACACACACGAGAGAGAGGGACGCATAAGGTAGAGAAGGCTTGTTTTTGTTTTCAGTTCTGTTTACAGCAATCGGTTCGTAGCCTGCATTGTTGCAATGTTACTTTTCTTGGTGGTTTATTAAATTGCGGATTTTTCAAATGTTCATTTTTTTCCCTGTGCTTAAAACTCATTAAAAAAAGTGTTTTTAGCGAGCGGTTCCTAGCACTATAGCGCGAACTCTTGCAGTGTTACTTTTCTCTGTTGTTCAAGGTTTTCTCAGTGCTATTCAATGTTTTTACATTTAGTTTACTATTACGCTGTGCATTCTATGGTATAATTAACTATATTTGTGCTTAAAAATTAAATATATATATATATATATATATATATATATATATATATATATATATATATTTGCATACAGTTCGTACGGTCTGGAACGGATTAATTGTATTTACATACAATCCTATGGGGGAAATTGCTTTGGTTCACGACCAAATCGGTTTACGACCAGAGTTTTGGAACGAATTATGGTCGTGAACCGAGGTTCCACTATATATATATCATTTATATCTATATATGTATATATATATATATATATATATATATATATATATATATATATAGTATATATATATATATATATACTTGCAACTCGTTTTGCGCCCTGGTTAAATGACACTGCGGCCATAGATCTTATATGCTTTTTCTCCTTTTTAAATAAAAAGAATCGTGGACTCATTGATGCTATAATGGTGTCCTGCAGCGGTGTAGCTGTTCCCTTCCTTCAACATATCCAAAACTTTTACCTTTTCTGCAATCATTTGCATCTTCTGTTGGCGCTTGGACACGGCCCCTGAAGCAGTAGCACGTTAATGCTGAATGAGTGAGATGAGACTTCCTGGTTAATGCAACACTCCGTCGCTGAGCCAATCAGCAGCACACAGGAACTTAACTGCGTGCTCTGATTGGGTAGCTTCTCAGCCATCCGCCAATAGCATCTCTTGTATGAAATCAACTGGGCAAACCAACTGAGGAAGCAAGTACCAGAAGTAAAAAGACCCATTGTCCGCAAAAACCCGCGAAGCAGCGAAAAATCCGCGTTATATATTTAGATATGCTTACATATAAAATCCGCGAAGTCGTGAATCCGCGAAAAGTGAACCGCGAAGTAGCGAGGGATTACTGTATACACAGTGCATCCGGAAAGTATTCACAGCGCATCACTTTTTCCACATTTTGTTATGTTACAGCCTTATTCCAAAATGGATTAAATTCATTTTTTTCCTCAGAATTCTACACACAACACCCCATAATGACAATGTGAAAAAGTTTACTTGAGGTTTTTGCAAATTTATTAAAAATAAAAAAACTGAGAAAGCACATGTGCATAAGTATTCACAGCCTTTGGTCAATACTTTGTCGACGCACCTTTGGCAGCAATTACAGCCTCAAGTCTTTTTGAATATGATGCCACAAGCTTGGCACACCTATCCTTGGCCAGTTTCGCCCATTCCTCTTTGCAGCACCTCTCAAGCTCCATCAGGTTGGATGGGAAGCATCGGTGCACAGCCATTTTAAGATCTCTCCAGAGATGTTCAATCGGATTCAAGTCTGGGCTCTGGCTGGGCCACTCAAGGACATTCACAGAGTTGTCCTGAAACCACTCCTTTGATATCTTGGCTGTGTGCTTAGGGTCGTTGTCCTGCTGAAAAATGAACCGTCGCCCCAGTCTGAGGTCAACAGTGCTCTGGAGCAGGTTTTCATCCAGGATGTCTCTGTACATTGCTTCAGTCATCTTTCCTTTATCCTGACTAGTCTCCCAGTTCCTGCCGCTGAAAAGCATCCCCACAGCATGATGCTGCCACCACCATGCTTCACTGTAGGGATGGTATTGGCCTGGTGATGAGCGGTGCCTGGTTTCCTCCAAACGTGATGCCTGGCATTCACACCAAAGAGTTCAATCTTTGTCTCATCAGACCAGAGAATTTTCTTTCTCATGGTCTGAGAGTCCTTCAGGTGCCTTTTGGCAAACTCCAGGCGGGCTGCCATGTGCCTTTTACTAAGGAGTGGCTTCCGTCTGGCCACTCTACCATACAGGCCTGATTGGTGGATTGCTGCAGAGATGGTTGTCCTTCTGGAAAGTTCTCCTGTCTCCAAAGAGGACCTCTGCAGCTCTGACAGAGTGACCATTGGGTTCTTGGTCACCTCCCTGACTAAGGCCCTTCTCCCCTGATCTCTCAGTTTAGATGGCCGGCCAGCTGTAGGAAGAGTCCTGGTGGTTTCAAACTTCTTCCACTTATGGATGATGGAGGCCACTGTGCTCATTGGGGCCTTCAAAGCAGCAGACATTTTTCTGTAACCTTCCCCAGATTTGTGCCTCGAGACAATCCTGTCTTGGAGGTCTACAGACAATTCCTTTACCTTCATGCTTGGTTTGTGCTCTGACATGAACTGTCAACTGTGGGACCTTATATAGACAGGTGTGTGCCTTTCCAAATCATGTCCAATCAACTGAATTTACCACAGGTGGACTCCAATGAAGCTGCAGAAACATCTCAAGGATGATCAGGGGAAACAAGATGCACCTGAGCTCAATTTTGAGCTTCATGGCAAAGGCTGTGAATACTTATGTACATGTGCTTTCTCAATTTTTTTATTTTTAATAAATTTGCAAAAATCTCAAGTAAACTTTTTTCACGTTGTCATTATGGGGTGTTGTGTGTAGAATTCTGAGGAAAAAAATGAATTTAATCCATTTTGGAATAAGGCTGTAACATAACAAAATGTGGAAAAACTGATGCACTGTATATATACACACACACACTATTGAGAATTTAACTGTTTAAAGGGGGATATGGGTGGGTTGCTTTTGGGGGGGGGGGGGGGGGGTGATATTAGCTTATCCTTAATATTTGTCGCTTACATATTAGAAAGGTGAGAGGTAGTGATTGACCCGCTTTCAGCATATTTGTTCTGTTTCGTTACACATGTACAGCCATATGGCCTTCACTTCAGTACAGATAATGTGATTACTTCAGAAAATCACATCCTACCCACATCCCACTCAGCATCAATGGTTTAGATGTGGAGACTGTTAGGAGTACCAAGCTCCTCAGTGTGCACATAACTGAGGAACTTCATGGACACATAACACTTCATCACTAACCAAGAAAGCCCAGCAGAGACTACACTTCCTGCAAGTCTTCCCCCTTCCATCCTCACCATGTTCTACAGAGGCACCATTGAGAGTGTTCTGACCAGCTGCATCACTGTCTGGTATGGCAACTGCAACATATCCGACCGCAAGTGCCTGCAAAGCATAGTGAAGACAGCAAAGAACATTTTTGGGGTGCCTCTCCCTTAACTACAGGACATATTTCACAAATGCAGTGTCCACTAGGCCTGCAGCATTGTACAGGACTTCTTACACCCCTCACATGGACTTTTCACACTTCTGCCATCCAAGAGAAGATACGGCAGCATCAAACCTAGATCTGCCAGGCTGCAGGAGAGTTTTTACCCCCCAGTTGTTAGACTCCTTAACACCATGCTGCCCCCTGGGACCTTCCACACGGCCTCAACCACCTTTACAAACAGAACTTTTATACATGCGAGCCACTGTCCTGCAAAGACGAGTGTGCAGGTAAAAAAACTGAAAATCTCATACTGACCTTTAAGTATTTTGACACCTGTTATTGTTTACACATGTCTTAAACAACTATTATTACACTGATAATTTCTGTATTATCTATATCTATTATTTATTATTTATTTATTATTTTACATATCTTACACATCAGTATTGCTGCTACTTCTTTGTCTTGTCTTTGCACAATGTCTTGTCTTGTTTGTGTTTTAATTTTAAATTTTAATTCTATTTTTAATTTATTATATGCATGTCATGTTGTTACACTGTGGACCCTGAGCTTCACAATTTAATACAGTTCACTTTGACTTTGAGATAACCCACCTGAAGCTAAGCATGTTCAGGCCCGGCCAGTATTTGGATGGGAGACCAACTAGGAAACGCTTGGGATGCTGGTGGAAGAGGTGTTGGTGAGGCCTTCAGGGGGTGATCTGACAATATGCTGAAAAAATTGGGGCTGTCTTTCTGATGTGAAACTGAGGTGTTGACTCTCTATGGTCATTAAAGATCCCTGAGCACCTTTCAAAAAGAGTAGGATGTTTCTTGATGTACTGACTAAATTTCCCACCCCTGCCTTGTTTTTTTCTGGCCCCCATTATGATTCTGTGTCTCTTATTGGCTAAGTACTCCTCACTCCTTCACCATCTAATATAGTAGCTAAAGTGTCGTGTACGCAATGGCGTACGAATGGCTGCTGTCATATCATCCAGGGTCATCAATTTTTCTTCTACCAAAGCATTCTAATGAAGAACACCCTGTAGCCATATCCCACAGACTGAGTAGAGTCACATTAAAATGAAAATGTGGCACTAGGATATTTTCAGATTTCAGCATTAGGGTTTTAATACTTCAAAGGAGGTAGATAAGAAGAAAATCAGAAATAGACTCATGGTTACAGTGCTTCTAATTGCAATTCGTAAAATCACGTATGGCAAGGATTTTTTTTAACATATCAAATTCAGAAACCTGCCTAATACAAACCAGGGTCATGGGGTGAAGGAGCTTATCCTAACATTACTAGGTGCAAGACTGAAAGCAGAACTGAACTGGACGTCAGGCCATGCTCACTCACTCGCAAACACACATACACACTCACACTCACACATACACACCCACCCCAATAACATGTTGTCTGTTGGTTGGACACGCAAGTAAGAATTTCTCTGTACACCCTGCTGCTTACAAGGGGTTTTTTTAACATTCACTTTTAATAAATTTGCAAACATTTCTGAAAAAAATGTTTTCATTTTCACTTTGTCATTACGGGCTATTCAATGTAGATCGATTGGCAGAAAGGACAAATTTATCCATTTAAAGTTAGATTTACATCACAATAACGTGAGTAGAAAGTGAAGGGGTCTGAATACATTCCAAATCCGCTCTGTATACATAAACGTTTGATATTATGGTTTAAGGATCTACAAATATGTTATCTTAATTTTATTACAAACTATATTCTCAATTTTATTCCTCATTTCAGGCATACAACACTCACAGTAGGCCCCGTGCATGCTTGGTCTAAATAATTTATGGTATATAATCTAAATGTACCATCTGGGAGATATCACCATGTTGCTGTGAAAAAGTCACGTTGCAGACATTATCTGCTGCTAGTCACCCCATGTGAACTCTGTGTCTCTATCTCCATCATCTGTCCCTTTGAATGTTTATTTGTTGACTTATTTTCTGTGTGTTTTTTTTTAATCATTTTACTGAGTTTGTTAATTCCACTCCCTTTCCTTTATCGTTTTCTCTCTATTGCTTCATCTAATGGCATTTACCCAAACAAAAATGATTCCCACACTGCAAAGGCTTCTGTTTCCACTGTTTATTTCCTCTCCAATTAAAGGGCTTCTGGTGAAGGTGCCATGCCTACAGAGAGAATGAGGGCAGCTCCAAATTAAGGCTGAGAGATGTTCCGTAATTAAGATAAGAGATGATTCCAAGTGAAACTCTTGTTTTTGTCAACAAGGAACAAAATTGTTCTCTTTCTCTCTTCTCACAGAGTCTGTGTTTTCTTGTAGGTTTGCAGAAGACTGCATTAATTGTTTTCACAGATAAAGACCAAGCCACCAGTCTCGATGACACCACAAGTTTATTGTTGATGCATCTTTAAAGACTAAGGTGCACACTGAAAACCTCACAGAAACCCACAGAGTTGCAAACAACCAAATTTTACTTTACATAATAGAGTTCAATAGTGTACAACTTTCAGAGGCTCTTATAGATGTGTTACTTTACAGTTGAAGCACAGGCATGAGCAGTGACCTGTTCAGAGTCACACGACTACTTCAAGCAGGAAATGAAGCAGCATTCTTGTGGTTTAGCTTCCAATTTCTTAGCTATTAACCCATGCTGATTATATAAAACAAAAAATTCAACATAAGCTATTTTTGTGTAAATCTGCCTTGACATCCTATATTTTAAAAAAGCCACCTTTACTTATCTGTAGTGCCTTTCAGTTGTGAATCCCATCCCAAAGAACTGTACAAGCATAAATAGACAGATAGTTCAGTTATTTACATACTTGTAGTGTACAGTGGCTAAGTGACCTGCTCAGTGAGCCAGGACAGGAATTGAACCAGCAACATGTGGAGTCCAGCTCCTGATAAGCCAAACAGTTCTATCTTTCTACAGTGCCTATAAAAAGTATTCACCCCTGTGAAAGCTTTCACATTTTGTATTATATGACATTGAATCACAGAGGATTTAATATGACTCTTAATAAGACTCTTTAATGTCAAAGTGAAAACAGATCTCTACAAAGAAGTTTGAAATAATTACAAATAAAAACACATAATAACTGATCACACTAATGTTCAGGTCCGTATTTGTTAGATGGCAGCTTTGACAGCCTTGAATCTGTGTGCGAAGGTCTCTCTCTCTCTGTTACCTTCTTTGCAAAACTGTTCAAGCACTGTCGGGTCATATGGAGATGATGAGTGGACAGCCTTGATCAATTCCAGCCACAATTTCTCAATAGGATTAAGATCCGGTCTTGTGTTTATCAAACATTCCATAATTACTGATAGGATAAGAATTTATGGTACCTCAGAGTAGGACATAAAAACAATTTAGGAAGCATCATAGTCCTAGTCCCAGCAAGGACTGAACGTATCACTGGGTGTGCACTCCCTAACCTCGAGGAAATCTACAGCAAATGATGTCAAGCCAGAGTGACGAAAATTATCAGTGAATACCAGAAATCCTAACAATGGCCTCATCTCAATTGCACTGCAGTCAAGGGCTGTCTAAAGACGTCTTCAGAGAGACTGAGCAGGAGTTTTTGTGCACAGTCCATTCGCATCTTGAATTAGGGAAGTGTCTAGTGCGACATGATGATCTTTTGTTAACTCACTTACATTGTTATTTATTATTTATCACCTATTTTCAAATCCTATTAATTTTTGATATTTATAAAGTCATTTATTGTTATTGTCCTTTTATATTTTTCATAAATGCACGATCACTGGAGTTGAGTAATTAAGCATTTCACTACATGCATTTCTGTACATATTGCACTGCATGTATAATTTGAATGCAACAAATAAAATTTGAGTTGGTTACATCTGAGAATGAATGACATCATGGCTTCACGACACCCTTTTCCACAAATTAATACTAATGAAAACGTTTTTTTTTGTTTTCGGATACTAGTGCTTTGGTTTCAGCACAAAGATAATAATAATAGCAATAATAGTAATAATCATCTAATTAGAAGAAGAAAAACATAATAAAACAGGGTATTGCTCGAAGCTGTAAGTAAATGTTGCCACATTGTAGCATCATCAGAATCAGAAAACTATTAATCCCGAAGGAAATTACTTATGTTACAACTAAACAACAGACAAGGGACATGGTACACTAAGAGCAAGTATAAAGTAATCATGTAAATATAAATAGAGTATAATAAATGTAAGTATTAAACTAGAGTGCAAAGTGTTGCACCTTAAGTTAATATTGCACATTCTGAGAACAAATAAGGTTATTCTCATGTGAAGAGAAGACAATTTATTGCACAAGAACAGATAGTATGTTGCATATTTCAAGTACTTGAAAAATGTACCTGGATATCCAATAAAGAAAAAGGGTAATAGCTTAAAGTATGGGTGAGTGACCGGAAAAGGAGTTATACTGTAGAGTCTGATGGCCGTGGGGAGGAAGGATTTTCTGTGACATTCAGTGGAGCACTTGATGCTAGTCAGTCTACTGCTGAAAACGCTCTTCTGTCCAACCACAACACTATGAAGTGGGTGATTAGCATTTTCAATAATAGACCAAAGCCTAGACAACATTCTCTGATCTGCCAGAGTTTCCAAGCTGTCCAGTTTCTCTCCTACCACAGAGGAAGCCTTCTGAATTAGTTTGTTTAGTCTCCTGATGTCTGCCACTTTCATGCTGCTCCCCCAGCATGCCACAGCGAAGAAAAATATCATGAATAATATTGAAACGACCACCAAGATGGAAAGACCAATATACACACACACACTCACACATACTGAATTGAGCGTAAAGCCCGATAATGGGAATGTTCATTTAATAATGAATGCTACAGGATTGTTTCTGCCTTGCACTCTTTGCTTGTTGTCATAGGCCTAAGCTTCCCAGCGACCCGGCTCAGGATAAAGCAGGTTTAGAAAATGGAGGGATGGATGAATGGGTGATCCTCAGCCATTCTTTCAGATGAGTCACTTTACCTTTGTTATGCCAACTAAAAATGCCTTGCAAAGTAACAATTTTACTGAGACTGCAGTAGCCACAGCTATTCTTATGTCCTTCTGATGTCCTGTTCACTCTTTCGGCATCCCGATCATGTTCCAGAGTCATGTGCTGTGATTCTGTCCGTGATTCCCCCTTTATCTTCTGCAAGGTTCTATTTATCTGATGACCCGGGAGCCTCCACCAGCCTTCTTGAATCTTCCTGTGCTTTTAAAATGGTTTGTGGAATGCAATGGTTAGCATACCTGTATGACATTTCAATGTCAATCACCTAATCAGCCCTGCTTATCTTCATGGTAATATACAGACTACTACATTACAGTTTTCACCCATGACCACCTCTCTGTTGACAGTGTCATATCGCTTTTGTTCCACATATGTGTGCTTATCCACACTTGATCTTTATGTTCATGCTGATTTGCATGAATGCAGCTTGCTTTAACATTACCTCGTGTAGAGTAGTGGGGAATGTATTTATCTGTGTTTTACTTCATGCATTGCAAATGCTTTCAAAGTTTTGGGGCAAAATTTGAGAAATGCTTGGTTTTGACATACAGAAATCATTGCTATTGCAAAGCTGCAATTTACATGTAACGTTACCATTTCATTTTGCTTGTCAGTGAATGGTAGGTGTACCGATCATGTAACATACAAGATTTGTTGCAAATATTATTCCATCTCTGTCAAATCAATATCTTTTTATAAGTTCATTGTTGTCCAGCGTTTCCAGAATAATCAGCGTTTCCTTAGATGTACGCACTGATCTCTAAATCAACACCATCTTCTTGCAGGTTCCAGCAAGTTAGGACAGCTTACTATGTCTAATAAATCCTGGTGAAGTTAACTTAGAAAAATTGATAAAATGCTTCTACAACTTCACTTAAGAGTAGGACCAAATTTGAGTCACTCTCAGAATTTTGAGCCAGTTAATCTGAGATGGTTCCGGGAGACGTACCAGTAATGATCCTTCTTCTGTTCCACCTACAGAAACCTCTTTACAACTTTTACATCCTCTAGATCAGGGGTGGGCAAAGTCGTTCCTGGAGGGCTGCAGTGGCTGCAGGTTTTTGTTCTAACCCAATTACTTAAAAAGAAGCACTGATTGCTCAATAAACACTTTTCTGCTTCATTTTAGTTGTCTCGCTCATTAAGATTTTGAACCCTTATTGCTTATTTTAGTCTTAAACAGCTGTATTCTCAGTTTTTAATTGCTCCTTATTAGCAACAAGATGCAAATGACAAAATAAACCAGCATTTCTCCATTTAGCTGGCTTCCATTTACACCTGTGTATATTTATCGTGCACTATTTGGTTTAATTGAATACTTGGATGGGAAGTGAAGAGAAAAAACTGAAGGACTGAGAATTACTCATCCGTTTTTAGACTTCATATCATTTGGATGATATCCTTAGAAAGGAAAAAATATCTAGGATATGAGAATAACCTGACATGCCAGAGTTAAAGCACTAACCAGCCATAAAACTAAAATTATTTTTTAATTCAGCAAATGGTTTGGAACAAAAACCTGCAGTCACTGCGGCCCTCCGGGACTGAGTTTGCCCACCCCTGCTTTAGTTAGTCAAGTTCCATCGTCTTGTAGGTGCTCCACTACAGCCCTTGAGCCGACACTGCTGGACTGATCCAAGGACCACACTAAACCATCCATTCGATAATAGCAACATGGGGTGTGTTACAAGGGTAGGGACGTAATGAATGCAAGCTCGTTCAAGGGGAACAATTACAAGCCGCAGTCCTCATCACCAATGTGGTTCAATGGTTTAACTACTCCTCAGTGCTGGGTAAACACATGTTGATTCATTTGATGTAGCACGTGCAGCTCCAGACATGATTGGGCATCACAGATCTGTTACTGCTCAATCTCACCTATACGAAAGGCCTCTCTGAATTTTTTTTTCTTATTACACATGGCTGCAAATACAACACGCTGATATCCGTCCCCACCTCATCCCACAGCCCACAGAATGGGCATGATTGATCCACAGGTGTCATGAAATGGGTTACACTTTTGTAATAGTGGATTTGACACATCTGCGAGAATGGAATCCATGTATTGTGAGGATTTACTTTGTCTAAACATTTCTCCATTTTTTTTTCTGAATCCAGCCTAATAAAACATTAGGCTTGTGATTGCTAGTACTTTTCTTGACAGCATCACACATAAGACTGAAACCACCCTTGGTGGTGTAGCATTCTATCACATGGCAATCCAACATCGAGTTTGGTATTCAATTGGCATATGAGCATTTTTCATCCACCAATTCAACCAAATATGGGAAGAATATACAATATCTACACATACAGTGAGTTAATCTGGACTGGACCCTAGTCCCTTTGATCTTGTTAGGTAGGAGTGTTAACATCTGTGGCATCATGCCTAAATTTAAATATTCAGTAATAAGACATATTAAAAGGGAATGGAAGTGTATAGTAGTTATCTTCTTCTCACGGAAGACCTTCACACAGGAGAGCTGGGGGAGGCAAATTTCTTTGTAATTTTAGTGTATAGTGTTGCATGTGTGCCACAGTGATTCATGGAGGAGGCCTTCACTGCACCCCAAATAGAGGCGCAGGCTGGAGACATGAGATTCCTAATACTAATGACTCATGTAGAGAGGTTGTGTGTTCAGCTGCTGGCCATATGATTAATAAGGAGATGACACCCCCCACCTCCAATAGGGGTTCTCTCTCTTTCCTCTCAGTGTATGGATATGTGATGTGGTGAGGCTTGGTGAAAGAACCGCAAGTTATGTGTCCACAAACAGCCCACTCTGTCCAGGTGTTGCCGTTCTTTGAGCTAAAACAAAATGGAACTTGTCAGCCATTGAGCTGATGGTCAGCAAGGCTTTGGGGCCATAGCAAGCAGAAAGTGGTGGCCACTGCTGGTTTGCACAGGTGTGGAAAGTGTTTGTAGCCTGGGTGGGATAAGTGGGTAAACTACTGATTGATGAATGGTCCTTGAATTGAGTCTCTGTATAGAGATGTTGTCTTAAAGCCCCAGCCTTTCCCGTTTTTTGTAAATGGAAAGCAACCATAGCAACTCATTTATTTGAGAAGAGAGTCCTGGCATTGCCTTAGGTGAACCCGGCAGAGCATGAGCAGCAGACAGCCAAGACATCTGTGCCAGGATGATACGGCTTTGCTGATTGGTCGATTTCTGCTCCCATGTTTTCATTTGGCACGCACCTGTTTTGTATTGTTTTTCACAAAGAGGAACGGGCACAGCTGAGGTTAACTATTAAGCTGCTAGTGGAAGTAGGGGAAAGGACAAGTATGTCGCACATAAGAATTTATAATTTTTTTTTTTATTAAATCTTAAACCTAGGTTTTGCTAATTTTTAAATTCTGTTTAACTGATGTGTCCTTTGCAGACCCAAAATGAAACAGCAAGAAATCTAACCTCAGTTAGTCAGTTTTTATTTAATAATCAAATTTCGATAATAAGTGTCACCATAAAGTTTTGTTACGCCCTGTGGTAGAAAATAAATCCTGAGTCTGTAAGGTTCTGCTAAAGACTGAGCAGCAGTGAAACATGACAACTGAATGTGGTAAAAGGACAGAGTGACAATTGCAGTGACCTCACCCACGTGTCACAAACCTCACTTCACCGCATTGAAAAAGTATGCTTAAGGAATTTGGACCTTTTTTGGTTTTCAAAGTGCAGATTAGCATTGTACACAGACAAAAAATAGTTGATCTTCAGTGTGAATGGGCTCAGAACACCAAACTGTTAGCCTTCATTCAGTGTCAATGATCAGTGCATTCAGGCATATACATTGTGTTTGTGTGTGCGTGTGTATATTTCTACATATATATATATCTATATGTATATAGTGCAAAGTTGACTAACTTATTTATCAATGAAAACACTGCTTCCCATTTAGTTAAATAACAAATTTGGCAGGATGGTACATCTATGGCAGTAGGCTTGCACTAACAGAGGACATTTCAATACATCAATATTTATAAGTAAACTCTCCCTCTACAATAGAAAACTGAATAACTCAGAATCACAGAAGTGCTGTGACAGATTTGATTGAAATTTGGTGACATTATAGAAAAAAAAAATGAACTGCACATGTCTTTAATTTGTCAATATGTTTTTTATTTGTTGATATTTTTTTTAGAGCTGAGAGTATGCTTGATTCAAACAAATGATGGAGCAGAAATTATTCACAGGCCACACAAATAGCACCAATAACAAATAGGATGGTCGGATGACTGAAGACAGGGTGGTGTCTATGACAGGAAAAATGTGATGTGATCATGCTGTGAAATGGAAGGAAAATGGGGAGGGAAGCTCAAGAAAGATGAAAAGCTCTGGTTAGCAAGTGCTGTTTTTTTTTACTATTGACTACTGGTCTCTTAATTCTGCAGCAGCTCTTATCTTGGTTATCTGTTCTGCTGAAAGCTATGAGCGGGACTGACTCCCTTGCTCTTCATTTATGGTGCTTATATCATGCAGTACTTCATTTATGGTGCTTATATCATGCAGTACTTCTGAATCGGTCTTAAATAGCAGTGCTTGAATTTCTAAAGGAGAACAAACAGAAAATGTGCTGTAACACTCAGGCTCTGTGTAAATAAATGGAAAGTGTCACTTGCGAGTAGGAACTCTTGTCTTACTCGGTTACATGCTCAGAATCAAAACCCAGTTCTGGTGACCTCTGAGGTTTAATACACAGCAATCTAGAAGGAATGGAGCTTCATTCATGGAAGTGGAAATGAAATCATTTGTCATCTGGTCAATGAGCCCCTGAAAAAGGGGAAGGTGTCGAAAATAGATCTTTCTCTTCACTTGGGGTTGTGTTGGTTACCGTAGTAGAGCCCTCAAAATGTCCCTTAATCACCTTTCTTTGACTATATACAAACACACACACACACACACGATATACTGTATGGTGCTATACATTCACAACAAGGAGGCCCTCAGACGCACATGCATAAGAGAATGTTGTTTATCTTATGTAGTTTATGTATTTCAATGTGTTGTCGTGTTATGTATAAGCAGTTCCAAAGTCACCAAGTTAAATTGCTGTACATTAAGTACTGGCAAATAAAAGTGATTCTGATTGGGTACTCACCCCTGCTCACAAAAGGGGCTTCACATATGGGAAACAGAAAAGAAAAATACCTAATAACAGGTAAAGTCAAATTTTTCAGCACAAGCTCTCACAGCAGTCTGCCATCTAGCACACAACCCTATCCCATCAGTCCTCACGATTAGACCCATAAGATTCTGAAAAACAAGTATGAGTCCTGATTTGTTGATATTGTTAGGGCACAATGAGATGTCTAATAAAATGTTTAAGAAGTTGCACATTTGATGTATTAATGTACCACAAAATTCCACATGGATGGTTATTTAAACCCATGTAAGTGAAGAAAAAAGGAAGGTGAATTTGCCCCAGCATACAAATTTGGATGTTTTTTTTTTTTACTTCCATCCCTGTTCCTGGTTTATTATAGACATACTGTATGTGATGTTCACAGTGTTAGAATATATGCGTGTTCATCATAATCCATCTACAGTATGTGGTAGTGTTCAGTCTACAGCTTCTTTTGTGTTGCTTCGATTCCTTCCTCAGAAAATACAGTAGATTAATGAGTAAAGAAGACTATTCCCACTTGGTTTTAAATGCATACAAGGTAACAGACAGTGATTTTTAGGTTTTATGGTATATGCATATTTCAAATAAAAAGAGAAGTAACTTTTCCAGTCTGAATACCACTACTGTCATCGAACTTTCACTTCAAAGTGATTGGCAGTCCTTTCCTCCAGCCAGCATTCTCCTATTGTTTTGAATTCATATCCACCTTTTCCATATACTCAACTCCAATTTTACACACAACACCTGTTAATGCTGCCATTCCTGATTTTGCAGATGCCACTTTGTAGTGCTAACATCCCACACATTTTTCGTGTGCAACCTCTTAGTTTGTTCTTGGAAGCTGTTTTAATTTTCCATCACTTGCACTTTGGGACCATCATCCATGCATCCATCCATCTATTTTCTACTGTTTACCTTGGTCCAGGTCACAAGGGCAGCAGGTTATGCAAAGATGGCCAGACATTTCTTTTCATCACCAACTTATCCAGCTCCTCACGGGGGATACTGAGGCATTCCCAAGCCAGCTGAGAGACATAATTTCTCCAGCATGTCCTGGATCTGCCCCGAGGTCTCCTCCTGGTTGGATATGCCAGAAACACCTCCACAGTGTGGCGTCCAGGAGGTCTCCTAGTCTGGTGTACAAGCCACCTCAACAGGCTCCCTTCATTCTCGCCATCTTAACTTTCTTAATTAGTTGCTAGTTGCAGCCATTAATGGAACAGACTTTATTTGCATTCATTTTATTTTGTTTGCTTATTAAGGCTCACCTTTGTTAATTCTTTCTTTTTATCCAAGTAACTCAGTTCTTGGATGGACACCATTTCTCATCAAAATTTTTTTTTATACGGAAACCAATTCTCTCATTTAATAAAACAGATTATTTAATTCTATGGCTGCTTACATCTCCCATTCTGCCACACCAGATGTTTCCAAAACTGTTGATTTTCTTATTTTCTAAATTTAGTGACTCACGGATTTGAGAGCAACAGATGGAAATTCAGAGGAAGTGCATTTAACATGGAAACCAGGATGTTGTCCTGCACATAAAGGGTAGTGAGAATCCAAAACAAATTACTGAACTGTGTGGTTCAAGTGGGAACCTTGATGACTTTTTAAAAACTATCTAGATGAGATATTGACACAGCCAGCTATTAGCTGCCCAAACAAGCTCAGTGGACTAAATGGCTTTTTCTTGTTTGTCAAACTTCTTAGTTCATATTTTTCATTTTGAACTTTATTCAGCTTTAACCCTTAGTTTACACAGAGTGAACTCATAATCTTCTGAAAGCAGCTCAGCCACTTTGCAGATTAACCATGGTAAAATATAATAATGCAAAGGCACTAATACCACGTCTGCTGCCGCATGCCTACCCTTCACCGACTGGTGTGGTTAACCTTAATTGTGATGACGATTGTGGATTGCAATTCTTTCCCATGAATGAGTAATTCAGACTAAGTGCAGGTCATATTGTATGAACTGATGAAAGAATCTTGGTAACTTTTCACTTTCAACAATTTTTTTCAAAAAGGAGATGGCCTTTTCTTTGTGATAACACTCTGCTCGCAGTTGCAGCACACAAATGTCAAATAAAAGCCTTGAGTCTTCCTCCTTTTCTCTGCACTTCAACAACCATTTTCCCTCTACTCAGTTGCTTGTTCTTCCATCACTTTCGTGTTCCCCTTCAATTTATCTCTCTTTGCATCTTTTCTATTTCATTCAAGCGGATCAAAACATTGGAGCCACTCCTGACAAAGATGCATGCCCTGTGTCATGGTCATTGTTTACAGAGTTTGTCTCATTTATTTATTAGATGTTGCCATGTGCTGACTTTTTGCATTTCACTTTTCTGAATTTTAGTGAGGTGGCAGTTTTGGTTTTTTTTATACTTCAGGTGAGTTTTCACTGCTGCTTTATGGTGGGTCTTTGGAAGGGATTAACTTCAGGGGGTAGTAATATGCAAGTGCTTTGTGTTAATAATTTAATTTTGAACCATTGGAAATTACATTTTGGTTTTTTTCTACTTTGTCATCTCAGCATTTTTGACTGTTTTGCTATCATGTGCTGCACTGCCGCTCCTCCCAGAACTCATCATAGATTCTAGGCTTTATTACCCAATGTAGCATTCAGTGTAACTTCTGAGATTTCAAATCTAACAATCAACTTTTGTGTGAACACCTTTTTCGGTTTATTTTTGCATTGTGCTCTTTTCTGAGTGCCAGCACAAAGGGCTGTGACAAGTTCTCAGGTATAATGCATGTATACATTTTATAAATTATTTAATACTGAATGAATACACATACACAAGATGCTGCATTGTTAAAACACACAGTAAAGCAAAGTAGAAACTGATAAATTTAAATGGTTTCCAGCAATTTCTGACCATTAATTAATTATTGAACATTGGCCAGTTGACCAACGAGGAGACAAAAATTGTAAGATCGAAACTGAAAGGTAAAGTCAGAGTCCTGGAGACCTCGGCCAAATAGTCGCATATCACCTACTGGCCATTCTTTAGTGAAGCTTGTGCTGGGCAGCCAATCTGATGAGAAAATCTTTCCAACGGATGATTCAAAGTATCTAAGATGTCTTTTTAATGATAAGGACAATAGAGCAGTGTCACAAAGTGAAGAAATATTCTGAAGAAACAGAATAGACAAATATTCATAACAGTTTATGAATATTGTATTACTTATACATTTTTATACAGATGACTAACAGGTGCAGTATACACAGCTAGGCAGCAGCAGCTCCAGTCTGGGTATGCTAGACTGATGTCATGAGTCTTCAGAATGAATTTAAAAGCTGAAACCAAGGCATCATCTCTTATATTAGCAGGCAGATCATTCCATAGCTTCAGGTTCCTGTAACTAGAAGCTCAACCTCCAACTGTTATTTTATTAATTCTTGGAATAGTAAGTAGGCCGACATCTTGAGATCTGAGTATGTGCTCAGGTTTGTAGGTAATGAAAAGTTCAAATAAGTCAGCAGCGCCCTTGCTATTTAAGGCTTTATAAGTCAAAAGGAGGATTTTGAAATCAGCCCTAAATTTAACCAGGAGCTAGTTATGTGTTCTGCGGTGGGTTGGCACCCTGCCTGGGATTGTTTCCTGCCTTGTGCCCTGTGTTGGCTGGGATTGGCTCCAGCAGACCCCCGTGACCTTGTGTTCGGATTCAGCGGGTTGGAAAATGGATGGATGGATAGTTATGTGTTTGTATTCTTGCTGCAGAATTTTGAATTAACTGAAAGCTACATGAAGAATGGTTAGAACAGCCAGTGAATAATGCATTGCAGTAGTCAATCCTGCTAGAATTAAACGTATGAATTAATTTCTCAGTATCCTGCATATTTAGAAAATATCTTAATTTCCAGAATTGTTCAGCTGGGCAAAATAGGTTTTTGATAGTTAAGTGTGTTTTATAAAAGACATGCTAATGTCGAAGATAATGCGTGAGTTGTGTGCTGATTCAGTAAAACTAAAGGGGATTTAAACTGAGTTAAAAAGTAACAGACTGTTGTTGCAGTCTACACCATTCCCCCAATAAATAACATTTTATGTTTTTTTCTTTTTTTTTTTTCTATATTCATCCACTCCTTTAACTCACTGATACAATTAATTAAGAATACCATGAGAGAAATGCCATCTGGTGTAAAAGAAAAGTATACATGTCTGCATACGAGTGACAATTAATGTTATGTTTTTAAATGAGAGTTCCTAAAGGAAGCATGTAAATAGTAACCAGTAAAGGTCCCAACACTGAGACCTACGAGACACCATATACTGTATAACTTCTAAGTATAATTGGAGTTGGTGTTTGCCTGGTTTATTTATTTATCAAATCATGTCTGTGAGCCGAATGTAATTTTACAGCCTGTAGAGTAAAATAGTTAGGTCAGTGGTGTCAAATGCTGAGCTGAAATCTAACAACATAATTACTGTGGAATAGAGGATACTAGAATGATGTTTACAACACAGGTTACTGCCTTTTCTGTACTTTTGATTTTTTGATTCATAGCAATTCTCATTTCAGCCTTAATCTTGTGTCTAGATTTTGGTGACAGCTGACCTTCAGGTTTTTGCGCAGTTTGAACTTTGGCGACAGCTCATCTTCCTTTTACAGTACAGTTTTAAATCTGAATGTTGGTGACACTCATCTTCTGGTTGTAGTGTGGTTTCAAAATTTTGGTAGAAGTGTACCTTCAGGTTGGTGGCTGCTGAAAATTCGTGTTTTGACCTTAATAACAATTTTACACTTTGATTTTGACAGTCGTTCTCTGTTTTTCCGCAGAACTTCACACTTATCTGCTGGGTTGTCTAGCATGCACTTGCAGGTAGAAATTTTCTCATGGCTAGCAGGCAATTTAATCAGGTCAGCTGAAAGTAAAAAAAAATGAAGGATGGTGTTACCTAGGCTGGAGTCTGGTAGAATACCCTGAATATCGTAGCTGGCATACTAGTTGTGTAGTCACTTCCACCAGAGTGCCTAAAAAGTGATCTGATGTGATTGTAAAAGTAATGAGGTTTCAGTCAGGCCCCATCAATCTCATTTCCCATAAACTTTCAAACATTTTTATGAATCAAGATTTTTTTTTTTGGCCCGACCCCTACTGCATCAGAAGACAGTGTGGTGTAGCAGTTAAGACTTTGGACTTCATAACCTGACTTTGCTGGTTTAAATCCCACTATTGTATAATCATGATGAAGTCACTTCACCTGTCTTTGCTTCAACCAGAAAAACAACAGAAATATAACCAATTGTTTCTCAGATGTTGTAAGTTGCCTTGGATGAAGGCATCAGTCAAATAATAAGTAATAATAATAATGATGATTGCTCTTGTTTAACACTTTAATTGTTATCCAATTAAGTCATTTTAAGGATAATTACTAACCAAGCTGGTTTTTCATCAGCAAAGAGCTCTGTGATCAGCAGACATGTTTATTATGCATGAAAAGATAGCTTTTGGTGTTAGAGATTTTTGAAATCGCTAAACTAGAAATCCATGATGTAGAGCAGCCTGGGGTCAGAACAACTAGCAGATCTTTTTTTTAAGGTTAGCAAATGAAAGGAACAGTCAAAGTCAGGGATATGAAATTAATAATTTTCTTTAGAGAATATGAGAAGCCTTCAAGGTCAGCCATAGGACTATTATAGCTTACCATGCTTAAATAGGATGGTGTTCCTAACACCACAAATTGATGCTTAAGCCACTACCCCCAGATAATAACAGGATGTGTCTATCAACGCTTAGAGAAATAGAACACTGTCGATGCAACAAAACAACCTGAAACATGAAAAAAACAAAGAGAAACATTTCAAATTGTGCATGGAAATTGTCTTAAAAGCAGAAACAACACAGCAGACATTTTGTAGGGAGATTTTGGTGTACATTTCTTTAAGTGGAAGTTTTAATCATTAATTTCTCTAAAGACAAAGCAGCCAAATTGATTTAGTTTTCTGATTTCAGAACATGCCATAAATTCAAGTGTTTCATAGACAACATAAACTGATCCTTTAACTCCTCATTTGTAAAATATGTTTATTGTCATAACCATTAATGGAACATATAAAGAGGAAGGTCCTTGTGATGTCCCTGGTTCTCGCAGCCAGGGGCATCTTCTGTCTCCCAAGAAATCGATAGTCTTAACCGAGGATGAACTTGGGCAAATGAGGACACAGCAGTTATCAGTGCAAAGCATTTTTACTAAAACATGAACGCAATAGTGAGGCATAGTTTAAAGTCTTCATCAATAAATAAACCTTAAACATTGTTATCTGAAGAAGTTAAAAATTCACAATAAATAGATCCAACCAATTAGTTAAAACCAAGCATAAAATCAATGTCAGAACCGCCCATTTCTCTCTAATCTCTAGTGTTTCTATCTCTCACTCCCAAGACCACAACCCCCAACTCCCCGCCTTTCCTTCTTCATTCATCATCCACCAGAAACCACTGAGCCTGACTCCCTAATACTGCCACCTCAGTCGATCACTGCAGGTCTCTGGAGCCCTCGATCGCTACTTGAAGAACCATTCCCTTCACTCCTCCACTGGGCAACCCTGACCACTTCATCTCCTCTCATCCACACTCGGTTTTTAATTTTCTCAGCCTCTCTGTTTCTACTCAGACATCTATAATTCTCGTTAGTGTACGGTGGTCTAATAAGAGATGGCTAAGCCGATCAGTCTCATGCATGTGAATTCTTAATCAACTCATTTATCTAGATAGTTGTTCCTTAGCCGCTTGCCTCTTTTGCGCACACGTACATTCAAATTTTGAACTGCATTATTAAAACAAATTCTGCAACTTCTCTGGTCTGCTGATCACACCATGGACCCTGGACACTCTTTACCACAGTCCTTCAGCTAAGGACTTTGCAAATTAGTGGATTCAAACAAATAAAATTTTTCAGTAAGTGAAGAATGCTAGTCCCATAATACTATAAATTGTATAAGAGTGTGGCTCTACTATGAGACTCCACATATGTAACAAACCCTCTTTGATCTGTAGAACATCAACTCCTGATAGTACAGGGTGGTGCACTGTAAGGAGCCCTGTTTTCATTTTAACACTAGCAAGTGTAGTCAGGTGAAGGTAACAGAGAGCCTTCAATTTGTTAGTTCTAATATTTGTGTGCTTGCCGGACACCCTTGTCATTGGAACAGCTCACTACTGGCACATTCAAGATGACACATGCAGAATTCATGGAACAATATCCCATTGCTAGTGCTCCTGCACAATTCAGTTGGTGACAAAATGGTTTACGGCTGGGGAGCTTTAGAAGTATTCAATAACATTACATACCATATAGAAAGAAGTCAGAGTGACGATTATCACAGCACACAGGTGTGTACTTTTTGAGCATGCCCATGTCGATCAAACAGAGGAAGCTCTGCAGTTTACTTGTGACTTTACGCTGCAGGAACATGTGGTGCTACACCAGTACCATCTTTCACCTTTATGCCTGGTGAAGCTGCGTTGGTCTTATATGTGAACGGACATTTCATGCAGGCAGGGCTTCTGTTCTCTTTCTGTGATGTAAAATCCTCGTCCTGAGTTCACCTCTGTTATAGCACATCTTTATTTGAAAACAGCAGTGCCAGATCAGAGGGAGCATGAACGTGACTGACAGAAGCCTTCAAGGTCAGCCACAGGACAATTATAGCTTACCATGCTTAAATAGGATGGTGTTCCTAACACCACAAATTGATGCTTAAGCCACTGTCCCCAGATAATAACAGGACGTGTCTATCAACGCATAGAGAAATGGAACACTGTCGATGCAACAAAACAACAAGAATAAAACAAGAATAAAACTGAATTAAAAAAAAAAAATAAATAACCTTTACAAGCACCATACATTTACACCGGCTGTTACAGACTCGTTTATTTTGGGACACGGCAAGGCTCGAACCCACGACCTTTTGAATAGGAGGCAGCAGTTCTTACCAATGTACTACCAAAGAAGTCTGGACAACGAGCCACACTAACCCAATTTCTAATTCTTAGGTTACAGTCTTGAATAAAAGTGCACTTGTTCTGTTATATTTGTACGTTTTGTGAAAGATCTTATTTGATATTTGGACTTCAGTCTTCACACATTATACACTTCAGGTCAAAATTTTGTTGTTAGTACTAAAACATGAAAAACGTTTGTCTTTTAGGTATGTATTCAACATTTCTTGCATTTCCTGTCATCCTACACTTACATAGATATTTGCAGACACGGAACACACATGAAATGCATGTGTTCCAAATTACAATATATTATTTACCCAATACATCTCCCGGTACCTTACTCCCAGATAAACCAGGCTTGAGCTGAGAGAGCTTTTTGTCCTTCCAGTAGTGGTGGGAGAATGAGATAGCAGGCTGCTTGCTGCTTGTGCTGATCGACACATTTACAAAACAAAAGACGCTGATGGACAGGTGCGAGCAGATTTAACGTGGGCCGGGATTACAAGTTTTTTCGTAGGCTTTGGTAATTCTTGTGTTAAAGCTGTAGAAATGGATATAATATCTTTACAATAATTGTGTGAGAAGATGAAAGGAGTCCCATATGTCTTATTTGTAACACCCTTTAACTCTTCTTCTTTTTCTTCTTTTTCCACTTTTAAGTGGGGTCGATGTGCTTGATCAACCTTCTCCATACATCTCAGTCCTGCACCTCCTTGCCATTCAAACCCTTTCCCTTCAGATCTTCATTTACTTTATCCATCCACGCCCGCTTTGGCCTCCCTAGTATTCTCTTCTCCTCTACTTCTATTCTTATCAGTCTTTTGCCCCCATACTCCTTGTCTCTCCTCATGACATGTCCATACCACTCCAGCCTACTTTCCTGTACTTTCTTAGATATCTCTCCCATTCTTGTTGTACCTCTGATTGTCTCACTTCTTATTCTGTCTTTTTTTGTAACTCCACACATCCTCCCCAACATTCTCATTTCTGCCATGTTTAACTACTTCTCCTGTACTACCATGACTGTCCATGTGTCAGCTGCATACATTATTGCCGGTTCTATCCTTGGTCTCTAAAATCTTACCTTTAACCTTTGTCTTAATTCTTCAGTCACACAATACTCCTGATATCTTCAATTGTTTCATCCCCACTGCACTCTATGGGTTATCTCTGTTCTCCATCTTCGGCTTCCACTGATCCTAGATATTTAAATGTATCCACTCTTTTGTACAGCTCTCCTTTCAGGCTCACTTATGAGTCCTGATTCTCATTAAACCTCAGATATTCTGTCTTCTTCCTATTTATCTTCAATTCTCTATCTTCCAAAGCCCTTCTCCATTCTTTCAACTTCCTCTCCCCTTCTTCTTTTTTGGTGTTAAACAACACAATGTCTCCAGCTAAAAGCCTGCATCAGGGGAATTAGTCTTTTATCCCACCAATCATTGTTGGTAACATTTTAGTGACTTTATGAAAAGCATTGAACTCTATCATAAGCCTTCTCCAAATCGGTAAACACCATATACAAACCTTTCTGTTTTTCTTGAAGATTCTGTATGAGCTGCCTTAATGCAAAGACTGCATTTCTTGTTCTTCTCCCTGGCATAAAACCAAACTAAACCAAAACAATAATAATGTAATTATACTCTTATTTCTGGCTTTATTCAGATGTTAAATATACTAATAGTGGAGATAGAGACAGTAGTGATTATTTTACTAAGTCTGTGTGCAATATGATGTGTTGCATCAAGGAAGATGGTGACCAGGAAATCCAGAAGTACTGTATATGTTTGAGACAAAAATATAAAGGTGGCAAGGTACTATTGTGTTAAGCACCGCTATCTTCTAAATCCAGTGCCCTACTTTGTTGTCATCTGTGGAGTAGCTGGGTGTGTAGGGTTGGTTCCTCCTCTGTCGGTTAGGCACCAGTGAGTGGGCTACAATACACCACAGCACAACCCAGCACTGCATTGAGTGGGTTATGTGTATTCAGCAAAAGGAATACACACACACACCCTCATTTGAACTGCTTTGTGTAACGTTTTAGTGACTTTATGGAAAGCATGAATACAGAGTATATGAAATGCTGTAACCTTTTAGGATTTTTGTTACTTCAGTTAATAGTTTAAATTTTATTTTATAGTTTTAATCACATAGATACGTGTTTAATGACAAACTGCAGAGTGTTTTATAATGGAGGACCCTGTAAAGCTCATCTGGAACAAGTGAACGCATACAACGATTACATATGTTTTTTATTAACAATTTTTAAAGATTGTTGAGTGAAAACAGAAAAGAGTCAGTGTTTGTTGGGGAAAAGGGGGGCATGGGTAGGAAGAATTGCTTAGTCATATTAAATGTTAAGATCTCTGTGAGTGAAGCAGTCAGCAGATTTATTAGGAATTTAGGGGAATTCTGTCTTTTAATCAATACTGTGTGAGCTGCTGCAAATCTCCCACTGTCAGTCTGTCTGACTATATATCTGTTTGTCTCTCTCTCTGTCTAACATATTGCCTATCTGTCTAATATAGTGCTTTTCACATCTGTGTATCGATTATATAACTCTCTTACCATCTATTGTGCCTCTCAAGTTTCTCTGATTATCTGTTTAAGCATTCTATCTCTTCACTTCCATATATTAATCATATTGCATTTTTAACTTGAATCTGTGTATACAGTGGGTACGGAAAGTATTCAGACCCCTTCAATTTTTCACTCTTTGTCATATTGCAGCCATTTGCTAAAATCATTTAAATTAATTTTTTCCCTCATTAATGTACACACAGCACCCCATATTGATAGACAAAAAAAAGAATTTTTGAAATTGTTGCAGATTTATTAAAAAAGAAAAACTGAAATATCACATGGTGCTAAGTATTCAGACCCTTTGCTCAGTATTTAATAGACTGGTTGCAATCGAGGGAAAGATGAATGCGGCCAAGTACAGGGATATCCTGGACAAAAACCTTCTCCAGAGTGCTAAGGACCTCAGACTGGGCCGAAGGTTTACCTTCCAACAAGACAATGACCCTAAGCACACAGCTAAAATAACGAAGGAGTGGCTTCACAACAACTCTGTGACTGTTCTTGAATGGCCCAGCCAGAGCCCTGACTTAAACCCAATTGAGCATCTCTGGAGAGACCTAAAAATGGCTGTCCACCAACGTTTACCATCCAACCTGACAGAACTGGAGAGGATCTGCAAGGAGGAATGGCAGAGGATCCCCAAATCCAGGTGTGAAAAACTTGTTGCATCTTTCCCAAGAAGACTCCTGGCTGTATTAGCTCAAAAGGGTGCTTCTACTAAATACTGAGCAAAGGGTCTGAATACTTAGGACCATGTGATATTTCAGTTTTTCTTTTTTAATAAATCTGCAACAATTTCAAAAATTCTTTTTTTTTGTCTGTCAATATGGGGTGCTGTGTGTACATTAATGAGGGAAAAAATTAATTTAAATGATTTTAGCAAATGGCTGCAATATGACAAAGAGTGAAAAATTGAAGGGGGTCTGAATACTTTCCGTACCCACTGTATGTCTTTCTGTCTAGGTATATCTATTGTAATAAGACAGGAGAGTCACAAAAAGGTGTGGGGATGGCCACCCCGTATAATTGAAAAACTGTTGAAAAAGGAAGGCAAAATAAGCATGTGTTTACAGACAGGAGTCCAAAACAGAACTAACTAACATAGGTGGATCTGGGAAACTGAAAGTGATGTCATCTGTAGGAGTGTTTTGGAGGTCGGAAATTACTTCATTGGTGGGTGGGTTTCGGGGACTGGAAAAGAGGTCATTGATTGGCAGGTTGTTCTTCTGGTCTACAGAGGGACAAGATGAGAAAGCATCAGATGACAGCGCCAACCCTGGTCCAGTTGTGACATAAAATTATTTGAGCCCATCTCCCATGTACACACACACACACACACACAGGTGAGCAAATGTAGGTTTACAGTTGTTCGTATGGAAAAAGACATGCAGGTTATGATTAGGGTTAGGGTCACAATGGCACAGTGCACTTAGGTATAATCCCATAAGTGCTAAAATTGCTGGCCTTTATTATTTGCACATTCTTGTAGTCAACTTGCTAATAGCAATAATAATAAAAAGAAATAGACAATAAATAATGCAGTAATTAATAAATAACTAATACACAATAAACACTGAGTTTTGCATACTCAGAACTGTAAACCTATTTTGCCCACTCCTGCATTTTTTTACATATTTCACTGTCAATCTAACACATAGCTGTGCAAATTACCATATCTAATATATAGCAGATTTATATCTGTCAATTTTTCTGTTTGTCAAGCTGTCTTTTATGTAGCTTAGGCATATCTATCTATCTATCTATCTATCTATCTATCTATCTATCTATCTATCTATCTATCTATCTATCTATCTATCTATCTATCTATCTATCTATCTATCTATCTATCTATCTACCTATCTATCTATCTATCTATGCAATGATATAGTGCTTTCAGATCTATCTGTCTGTCTGTTTGATACTGCCTTTCATATCTATCTGTCTGTGTCTGTCTGTCCGTCAGTCACCTTTCACTAATTGCTGAGTGCCCAGCTTCTGTCTTTTAATCTCCTGTCCCTTCTCATCTTTTTCCATCCTTATCCAGTCCATTGTCAGTCATGTGTAAATCTCTATTGGCAGCAGTAGCTGCAATGTAGGATTCTTCTCAGCTGGGGGTGCAAGTCCATCACCATAATCCAACCATTCACCCTGCCATTTTTAAACCCACTTATTCAGAATAGGGTTGGAGAGAAGCTGGAGTCTATCCTAGCAAGTGTTAGGCACAAGGCAGGAACAACCCCGGATAGAGCGTCATTTCATCAAAGGATGAACACACCCGCACACATCAGTGACCAATGTAGAATTGCCATTTCACGTTACCTGCATATGTATGCACCATGGGAAGACATAGGGAGAAAATGCAAACTCCATGCGTGGAACACCAGGGATATGAACCCCAGACTCCTTGTTATGAGAGAGCAACACTACCGCTGTACCCCCTTGCCCCCCTTAATTCATCCACTAGTATAACTGAGTGAAGGAAAAAAATTCATCCAGGAGCGAAATGCCAATCCATTGTAATAGTGTCAATAATCCAGATTTAAATTGAGGATTCTAAATAGAAATGATCAAGGGGTGTGGAGGCTTGACTGATATTATTTGGTAGGTCACTTTCCAGGTTGACATGGAGGGTCGGCAGTACAGAGCATCACTTCACGTAAAACTCATTACTTTCTTTTTTTTTTCCTTTGTTTTGTTTTTAATGTCCAGCACTGAGTGGATTTAAAAGCTCACTCCACATTTGAATAATGGCCCTAAAGAAGTGGAGTGGATGAGTAGAATAGCAGTAAAGAGGTGGGCAGCAAAAGGGGGGTGGGCCGCAGCAGCCTTTCACAATGGCTCCCTATTAGGCCACATTAGCCACTTAACAGCAATTGACTGTTTTGTTTCTGGGGGTTGACCCTGGTCTCCCCGTGCATCTATAGGCACGAAATCCCACACTACTCTACCTTCTGGGAACGTACTGCATCATATCCTGCTCAAATCCCTGTGGGAGCCAGACACCATTATGTTGTAAAGGATGCTCTGCCCCCCCCCCCACTCAATTCTGTAAGAAAGGTTGGTGGCAGGAGTACCTCAGGCAAAGTAGGCATTGTGCCAGTGTAAGTGAGCAGATGGCGACCCCCAGGTCATGAGACTGGATCACAATGGGTGATGGGAAAGGAAACGGGGTAGTTTCCAAATCACTGTCACTGCTGCATGCGCAAAAATGCTGCACTCGGATCAGAATTTGGACAGTTCTACAGAATGACGTGCGCCCATCTCTGTTGTTTTGAGGTCTCCAGATGGTGAGAGGCATTTACTGTTTTTTAGCACAAATTCTTTAAAAAAAAATTGAAAGGACATTTCATAGTGCATATTATATGTGGACGTGTGTGTTATACAACTGGAAGTTGCCTCTGCAGTTTTAAGGACCCATCTGCGTACAAGTAAAAAAAAGTCTAGACATGTTAAAAAACACAAGAAACCTTTGTATTATATAGTGCTTTTCACATCATTAACAATCACATGGCATCTTACAGAGTAGACTAGAAACAAATAATGTTGATCAGTCAGTTTCTATATAGTGCCCTTCACAATGAGTACCACCTGAAGTCACTTTTCAAAACACACAGCATTTCAGTTTAAAATAGGGCAAGATAATTTGTCTGCCAGTATTTATATAGCGCCTTTCTCAACCTCCCTTACCACAAAGTGTTTTACAAAGAACACAATTTTTTTTTTAATACAACATAAAAAAATAGATGGAATGGTATTTATGGTATTGTGCCTTTCACTGAAACACCACATAAAGTAAATGGAAAGGGTAGCACCATCAAACTTTTTTTTTTCATTATATAGCAACTTGCAGGAGAAAATCCATGACATTTGGAAAGGCTACTAGCGTAGATCAGATTGGTCTTTATATTGTACGTTACACAGGGGGCACTGTCTATAAAGAAGTCAAGAGTACAATACAAAGGTAGCAGGACACATTGAACATTTACATATAGCATTTTCACAACCAATACAAAGCATCGCAAAAAATAAGAGCAAAATGTGTAAAACACGAGGAAATTATCGAACCGTCTCACCTGACCTCACCTAATGTGAGGAGGTTTGCATTAACTTCCTTGGCATTCACACTAGCGTCTGTCATGCTTGGAATTCTATATAAAAATGGTTAAACCCAAGTGTCTCTTGGGTTAAGCTGTTATGATCCAATGTGGAGCACATAACATTTGTCAGGTAAACTACTGTGCATGCCCTTGGGATGTGGGCAGTGTGTCTATTAATTATTTTTATTTTATATAATGTCACATTACAAAATCACAAAGGCTACAATACAGAATCAAAAAGTAATGGTGACCAGTTATGCTGCCTTTTTTCATATATAATATAGTATTTTCGCAGGGTACTTCACCAGTGGGCACTTTGTAAAGTAAACAAGTACCTAGCAATATAGCTTGTTGTGAAAGGCACTATATATTATCACACTGTTTGATCCACAGAGTGACTTTCCCCGTTTCAAGTGTTCCTGCTGTGTTTTTTTTAATATTATCTTTAGCTTCTCATGGCTGACTTTATAACTGTGTCTTTTGAACTCTCTGGCTGGCATAGCTCACATTCCTCAGGAGGATGCATTTTGTGAGCAAGAAGCACCTTGTCAGAGGATTTAGGTGGGGTCTCAAAGAAGGAACTCCATGGCGCCATGGCACGCGCCTCTTGTGTAGTTAACATCTTTTTTTCCCCCTTTTTTTCTGTCTCGGTGTGTTTGAAAGTTCACGGCTGTGCTGAATTTGGCAGAGGGAAGAATATGTAATGATACAGGACACACATGGAAAGAATTAGTGGTGGATCACACTGGTGACATCGCTCATCAGGCAAACAGGAACATATGTGAGGCTATAGCAGTGGGCAGTGTGAGAGTGGCGCCACATCCTCAAAGGTCTCATGTTATGGCCAGACGTGGATACCAAATGGCCCTGAGGATATTGCAGGAAAGTTTTGATGTATCACTTCAGAAGAGGGCATGATGCTGTCAGTAAAGGGGATTGAACTAAACCGCCTGCTACTCTACCCAGGTCATACACCTCAGACCAGCTGTCTGCAACCCAAGGGGCACAGCAAAATGACATGCGCTTGATGGTAAAACTCCTTAAGTCAAGACATTTAATGAGGTGTGAGGGTGAAAGAATATCCCTGCCCTAAATGTGAATATTCAAAAGACCTTATTTTATTATATACAGTGTCTTCCTACAGAAAATAACCTGCAGAAGAGCTTTTTAAGTGCAGAGATATACTATGAATGTTAACATTGTCTTTTAACATGATTGTCTAGGCACTTTAAGAACCATAGACAATCTGTATTTGATATGGCACCTTTCCATAGTCAGTGCCATCCCATGCACCTTCACAAATACAGATTTATAGGACAAAAAGCCAAAGTCCCTAGCATTGTCAAGGTATATATCTATAATGGGTTAAGGTAAAACATAAGAGCTTAAGAAATTTGACAGATGACAGAAGTCCAGTTCATCAAACTAGCTTGTTTAACTAATACCTAAGCTGTCCCAAGGTCTCATCCAGGTGATTCTGAAAGAAGGTCAAGGCTTCTACAAATAAAAGTTTAGGTTATATTATAAAAATTGTTGAATAGAAGTCAATGGACATTATCTTTAGATTGTATAATGCACTAGTGAGACTGGGTCTGGAGTGTTGTGTGCAGTTCTGGTCACCATGCTACAAAAAGGTACAAAAGCAAATATTAATGTGTTTTTTTGAATGTTGAACTTTTTGTCAGGCTGGCTATAGTACAGTTGTCCCATTTGTAGTGTGTGTGTGTGTGTGTATGTATATATATATATATATATATATATATATATATATATATATATAATATAATATGTTGCATAGTTTACTGTCAAATAATGCAAAGAGTACGCGACACGTGTTTCGCCCTTATTTGGGCTCATCAGGCGTACACACTTAAATAAGAGTGAAACACGAGTCGCGTACTCTTTGCATTATTTGACAGTAAACTATGCAACATTCCATGATCTGCTTCTTGCAACTGAAGAGGGCCCCGTGGCGGATGCGTTAACTGGTAGGTAACCACCCATACAATCAGGTCGGGACTCAGACTACGAATGCAAAGAATATTTATATAAAATGTATGTATGTGTGTGTGTGTGTATGTATATATATATATATATATATGTATATATATATATACAGTATATAATAATGTATTTTTTTTTATAGGGCACTATATATATATCCATCCATCCATTATCCAACTCGCTATATCCTAACTACAGGGTCATGGGGGGTCTGCTGGAGCCAATCCCAACCAACATAATGCGCAAAGGCAGGAAACACCCCGGGCAGGGTGCCAGTCCACCGCAATATATGTATATATGTATGTGTGTGTGTATATATATATATATATATATATATATATATATATATATATATATATATATATATATATATATATATATATAGTAATCCCTCGCTATATCGCGCTTCGCCTTTCGCAGCTTCACTCCATCGCGGATTTTATATGTAAGCATATTTAAATATATATCGCGGATTTTTCGCTGCTTCGCGGGTTTCTGCGGACAATGGGTCTTTTAATTTCTGGTACATGCTTCCTCAGTTGGTTTGCCCAGTTGATTTCATACAAGGGACGCTATTGGCAGATGGCTGAGAAGCTACCCAGCTTACTTTTCTCTTTCTCTTGTGCTGACTTTCTCTGATCCTGACGTAGGGGGATTGAGCAGGGGGGCTGTTCGCACACCTAGACGATATGGACGCTCGTCTAAAAATGCTGAAAGATTATCTTCACGTTGCTATCTTTTGTGCAGCTGCTTCCTGAAACGACATGCTGCACGGTGCTTCGCATACTTAAAAGCTCGAAGGGCACGTATTGATTTTTCACTGTTTTGTTTCTCTCTCTCTCTCTCTCTCTCTCTCTCTCTCTCCTTGCTCCTGACGGAGGGGGTGTGAGTTGCCGCCTTCAATAGCTTTGTGCCGGCGGTGCTTCGCATACTTAAAAGCAAACAGCCCTATTGATTTGTTTGCTTTCCTGTGTCTTTCTGACAGACTCTGCTTCTGACACACACTCCTTTGAAGAGGAAAATATGTTTGCATTCTTTTAATTGTGAGATGGAACTGTCATCTCTGTCTTGTCATGGAGCACAGTTTAAACTTTTGAAAAAGAGACAAATGTTTGTTTGCAGTGTTTGTATAACGTTCCTGTCTCTCTACAACCTCCTGTGTTTCTGCGCAAATCTGTGACCCAAGCATGACAATATAAAAATAACCATATAAACATATGGTTTCTACTTCGCGGATTTTCTTATTTCGCGGGTGGCTCTGGAACACAACCCCCGCGATGGAGGAGGGATTACTGTATATATATATATATATATATATATATATAGATATATATATATTAGTAGCTAGAAATCCACTACGGGAGAAAATGAGTCACGTTTCTTAATCGTAATCTTTTGACAACTTACCAGGTCTCATCATCAGAGGAAAATGATTAGACATACAGGAATCAAAGGCAATTGATAGATAAGGTTGGGGGGTGGATTAATAAGATGGAGTTCAAAAGGTGTTGGTCATATATAAATAGTCTTTATTTATCATTTGGATGTTCTTCTTTTTAAGACTTCTTATGCTGGGTTCAAGTCCAAGTATCTGTTAATAGCGTTTTCTTTTTATAGCCACAATTCAGCCAGCTCTGTGGCACTCTTAGTATTAGCCCTGAATTTTACTTTCACAATGACCCAGTTAAACGTGCGTGCAGTAGAACTTGTATGTGTGTAAATCAGAAATTGTCGTTCCTTCTTTCCAATGGCATTGAGATGTTGTTGTACTTCTCATGACCACCCACTGTACCTTGTAATGTCTTCAGAACTCTCACAAGTTTTTAGGTGGCCTCCTTCGTGCACAATCACTCAGTTTTTGTGGACTGCTTGCTCTTGGCAGATTTACAGCTGTCCCATACTCTTTCTATTTCCTATTGGCTGATTTAACTGGACTTCAAGGGATTTTCAGTGATTTGGCTATTTTATTGCCTTCATCCACACTAAAATGTGCTTTTAACTCTCCTTGTCACAGAGTTGTCTGGAGTGTTCCTTTGTCTTTTGCTGTGGTTTCTGCCCAGAAACGGACTCAGCAGCAGTTAGACTTTTCAGGTATAGGAGTTTGTAAATTACAATAATTTGATGCAGCATGACTGCACTCCTGTGATCTCTATTAAATTAATTCTCTGTGACTTTTAAAACAAATTAGCTACACCAGTGATGAGTTAAGTGCGTAATATTAAAGAGATGATTACATAAGCCAATGTTTCCCAGCCTTTTTAGTGTCTCAACGCAGTTTTTCACTTGCCAGTGTGTTCATGACCCACCCTGTCCCACTCTGTGAATTGAGCACGATCATCAAAGTAGGGGTTGGGGTAGTCATCCATGATTGGACACAACCCATCTGTGATGCTTCCACTGTGAATTGAGTGTGATCGTCAAAGTCATGGAGTTTCATCCATGATTAGTGTGACCCTTCTGCAATATCCTCACAGCCCATAGGTTGGGAAATGCTATCTTAGCCAATCAATTTTTTTGGTTTTAATAATTGTAATGAGAAGTCAAGCAAAATGACACCTTTTATTGGCTAACTGAATAGATTACAATACACAAGCTTTTGAGGCTTGCTCCTGTCTCTAGTCAATTCTGTGTTTGTCTCTGTGGCTGATCAGCACCTTGCACAAACCTCAGTCACTGCAGCTCACTTCTCCTGGTCCTTGAAATCAAAGCGGGTAAGTGACATGATGTTCATATCTGAAAAATTGCAAGCAACTTATGTAGAAATGTGTGCCATAGTACCTAAACATGTGTTCAGTTTTTTTTGTTACACTACACATTATCTACAGATTATAATGATTCAGTATTACTCTGACAGTGTCATTTTTTGACAAAGCACCACAATGATCGACTGTCTGACTTGTTGTAATGCAGCCAACAATTTTCGCCTTAGTCTTCACCTCAGATTTTTAACCTCCATTGGGTACATCTTTGAAAAATGTTATGTTTAAGAAATTGGAACAGCAATTAACCACAGACCCTCCACAACTAACAACAGCACAGGAATCTTTTCATCACATAAATTGGAATCTGCTGGCTGTGAAAGGTAATTCAACCACAGGACATTGTAAAATGACATTAAAAACATGTTTTATGTACACTACTATTATACTAGATGTAATTATATTCTGTTATCACTGTTGCAAAATATGTTTAAAAAAAAAAAATTGGGTAACACTTTAGATACTGAAAAAATGCATCTATTATACATTTACTCTTATGTGACAAGACTTTAACAAGGGCATCCGTTGGTCTTCATACCCCATATTAAGAATTAGTAGATGGGTTATTCATGTCTTTGTAGTGTGTGTCACAATCTTGACTCAGAGTCATAGAAAGGTTTGGGGCAGCCACCCGTATAATTGGTTTCCTGTCTGAAAAGTTGTAAATTAGGTACAGCACTGATGTGCACAAACCCAAGTCCAAAACAGAACTGAGTGAATAGGGAAAAGGTGGAGGCTTTTAAAGGGGGAGACAGGAAGTAAGATCAAAGGGGCCGGGCTCATGAAGGTCTTCCGTCATAGGTTCGAGCCTGGGCGTGACATCACAGGGGTTGGAGCCGGCAAGGACTCTTTACATAGGCTCAGTCCCGGACGTGATGTCAAGAGGACCAGGTGGAATCTCCTGTGAATGATCTGCAGGAAAGGGAGAAAAAGAGTCAGTGCACTCTGCCACATCCCGGTATGACTCGGAACTGCCCTTACTGAAGCCCTTTAGCTGCCTCCCATGCACACGGGTGTGACGTGGTATATCGATATGATGCTAAAATGACTTGTTAATATGAAGGAATTGCAGGTCTCATACTAAATATGGAATATCAAGAGAGATGCGTCTCAGTTAAACCACCTCAGACCACTCCATAATGAAATTCTGCTAGTCAGTCACATTGCAGACATGAGTAAATACTTTACTGATGCTTTGTAACTGACAGCAACATCCATCCATCCATCCATCATCCAACCCGCTGAATCCGAACACAGGGTCACGGGTGTCTGCTGGAGCCAATCCCAGCCAACACAGGGCACAAGGCAGGAACCAATCCTGGGAAGGGTGCCAACCCACCGCAGGACACACACAAACACACCCACACACCAAGCATACACTAGGGCCAATTTAGAATCACCAATCCACCTAACCTGCATGTCTTTGGACGGTGGGAGGAAACCAGAGCGCCCGGAGGAAACCCACGCAGACACGGGGAGAACAAGCAAACTCCACGCAGGTAGGACCCAGGAAGCGAACCCAGGTCTCCCAACTGCGAGGCAGCAGCGCTACCCAATGCGCCACCGTGCCGCCCAGCAACATGTAAATTGAATGTTTTTTTTTTCCTTTGGTTAAATTCATTATTAGTATAACATGGAAACGTTTCTGCTTTATGTGTTCAGCATTTCTTGCCTTGCATTTCCTTTCATCCTACACTTACCCAGATCTTTTTAGACACAGAACATACATGAATTTCATGTATTCCAAATAACAATATACTGTATTATTTACCTTCTATAACTCCAGGCACCTCACACGCAGATAAAAAGCCTTGGCTTGAGCTGGGAGAACATTTTGCCTGAACTGAGCTCTGTCAAGTGGGGGGAAGGGACAGCAGGCTCCTTTGTGCTTGTGCTGATCGACACATTTACAAAACAAAAGATGCTGATGGAGAGGTGTGAAGGAATTTAAGGTGGGCCGGGATTACTAGTTTTTTTTGTAGGCTTCAGGGATTCTAGTGTTAAATGTTTAAATAGGCTGCTTGTTTTGACCCTGTACTTCTTCTTCTCACATATTGCATCAGGCAAAAGTAGCAACATACAATGCTATGCTACTGGTCAGCCATTGTTATGCACAGCCTGTGCTTGTGCATGGGCCATGGGTTTATGGCATTCTTTCGTCACAGTATGTCTGCTCATTTCAGTACATGTAAGCAGAAAGTGTTTTAGTACATTCTATGTCATAGTAAGAACCTTGCTACAACATCTTACAGAAAAAAAAAAAAACAATATTTTTTAATAGTACTCGGTACCAAATTAGTACAGTGTGAGCATCAAAGTTATCGATTAGTTTGGTATCGATCTGCCTATCCCCAGTACCTACTACTATAACTCCAATAAGCTGCCTAAACTGCAACTGTTAAAAATGTTCTACCGAATGTGAATCACTGATGATGTAACTCTCTAATTGTAAAGTGTCTCTGTATGTGGTTCAATACGGAAATGTGCTATCCATCCATCTATTCATTTTTCAAACCTGCTTGTCCAGAATAGGGTCACAGGGAGGCTGGAGCCTATCCCAGCAAGCGCCGAGAGCAAACCAGGATTAATTCATGGACAGGGTGCCACACAAACATCAGGGCCAATTCACCTAACCCACATGTCTTTGGACTGAGGGAGAAAGCTGCAGCACCTGAAGGAAACTAACTCAAACACGGGGAGAACATAGTGTTGGGACCACCCCAGTCTCCTTTTTAGGGGTCTACCACCATGCCACCTGGAAAGGTGCTATATTAAGTTAAAATTGTAGTTTCTATATCAACCATTGGCTATCCATCCATCCATTTTCCAACCCGCTGAATCCGAACACAGGGTCACGGGGGTCTGCTGGAGCCAATCCCAGCCAACACAGGGCACAAGGCAGGGAACCAATCCCGGGCAGGGTGCCAACCCACCGCAGGGGACACACAAACACACCCACACACCAAGCACACACTAGGGCCAATTTAGAATTGCAACGTTCCTTAGGATGGAGCTGGCTGTGGAAAAAGTGCTAAAAAGTTTGAAAAGAAATGTACCATTTTGAGTGTAGGATTTGAATTACTATTCATCTTCAGGCCCATGGATTGTTTCTTGATGGTGAGGTGTAGCCATTAAGAATGTGACAACCCTATGAAGCTGTACAGTTAATCCATCCATTTTCTGAACCCACTTTTTTTTTAGATGCAGGACACACATGTGCAGGATTGTGAAACATTGACAGTAACCAGAGAGAAGCCAGGTAGACATGGGAGAGCATGTAAACTCCACACAGTGAACAGAAGTCAGCATTGGCAGAAACCCACTGTGCTCTACTGTATATAATATTTTCAACGTCAGTCATCGCCTGGCAGAGGTTGTTGTAAAATTTTTGATAATGCCAGGGTTTTGCTCACTTTAAGGCAGGAATCCTTTTAATCGCTTCCAAAAGCAGAGGCTGTTAATCTCAAGAACGAGCATGCCGCGTGTGGCTTTACGTTTTGTGGGAGGTGTTTATGTGTTCAATATAATGTAGATGAAGAAAGGAAGGACCGTGTGTCCTCGTTAAAACAAAACGCGTCTTCATTTTGGGGATAATGAGGGCAAAACGTTATGGCTCTAACTGTGGTACACCATCCCTCCTCACTTTAATTACTGCAGGGCACCAAAATGGAGTAAAGCAAACTGCCGTAATGGGCCAGTGTGTCTCCTAATTGTGTGCTGATTGACGGCTTGTGGAGAGTCTTAATTGTTACCTGGCACTGGCAGCAAATTAAAAACTCGCTGACGAGGAGAAAACACGAATGGCTGTAATTGCAAAGGAGCGAGATGCCGTGACACAAAAGTTTCCATTGTTTGGGAGAAGAAGCCTCGTATTTACACGAGCGCGATGTAAATAAATCTCGAAAGCTGACGCGAGTCCATGTCGACTGATCATTTATTTATGGCTAATAAACAATCATCGGCTGCCAAGTCGAAATCGGATCTGCTAAAGAAGCCCCCTCGCTTCTGGCCATTCTCTCCTTTTTTTTTTCTTTTTTTTTTCTTCACGATTAAAACATACTGGATGGTGGCCAAGCCTCAGTTCCATTAAGTTAATGAAGTCTGACAGCCAGCAGCACATTTCTCTCGTCTCTCCTTGGTGCCGCTTTGGAAGCGCAGCATGCACTCTGTCATGGTGTGCATTGCTTTAACCCATTCATGAACAGGAGGTCCTATCCATACTGACACTGCTATTGAGTAAATACTTCATCCAGCCATTTTTCTTAACCTGTTTATCCAAAGCAGGATTATAGGGTTACTGAATCTTATCCCAGTAAGCATCAGACGTATGGCATGAACAATACCTGGATGGAGTGCCAGTCCATCTCAGGGTAAACACGCACATATTGATGGCCAATTTACACTACAGGTCAAAAGTTTTAGAATATCTCAATTTTTCCTGTTTTTCTTTAAATGTAATCAGTTGAAATGCAATGAATGACCTAAAATGGTGAAAATGTAAGCAGTAAACTGCCAGAGGTTTAAATTTATAGTTTGGTTAGTAAAAATAGAAAAAAAGAAATATCGGAAAATTACAAATGGGTCTTTGTCAGGTTACAACCTACAGATGTTTTGCAGCAATCATAGTAAATTAAGCCGTGCAAGATGAAGCAAACAATTCGCACAGGTGTCCCAACTTCTGTTGATTACTTTACTTCTCTGGAAATAAATGGAAGGGGAAAGCAGTTATGTAAGCATACATGAGACTGACTTGATTGAACAACATTATCTACAGAATATTATTATAAAGAATAAAAGAACTGACGTTATCAACCTGCAGGTACATGGTGTTTGAACTAATTAATAACACGGGAAAGGCACAGCTGCCCTAACTGATATAAACACAGGATGGGTTTAAAAATGGACAGTGAGGTCTGGAGGTGTGTCAGATACACTCGAACAATCACGGCAAGCCCAAATCTTATTGCCCATCGTGTATCATTTATGTTATACTATAAATCAGTTTATTTCCAAGTTCTTTTTTTTTTTGTTCTTTATTTCACCTTATACAATTTATTGTATTAGGAATTTGTTAGTTTTTGCATACCCCTTGGGGTCAGAGCGCAGGGTCAGCCATTGTACAGCGCCCCTGGAGGAATTACAGGTTAAGGGTCTTGCTCAAGGGCCCAGCAGAGTAGGATCTCTTTTGGCAGTGACGGGGATTCGAACCGGGAACCTTCTGGATACCAGCACAAATCCTTAGCCTCAGAGCCATTCTAATTCATAATTCTAACAAATTACTGTGTTTTAACTAATATTAATAGATAGATGAAGAACTTATTTCTCTTTCTTTTCTCCTTTCATAGGGTAATATTGATACTGATTTTATACCAGTATAGGTCATTTTGTATTAATTGATATTTTTAATTTGCTACTTTTTGGGTTCTGTTGAGTATACTTTAAAAAATGTTATGTTGAAGAAAAATGTACAACAGTTAGTCCCAGATCATCCAACACTAACACACATCAGCCGATGCCATTTTCACATCATTTGAATTGCTGTCTGGTGTGCATGAAAGCCACTGAGCCACCACAAGCCTCTTTGTGCTTTGTTTTTAATTCCATTGTAAAGTGCTGTTAAAAAACACATTTTTAATGTTGTCTGCTAACACGTGGAATTGCATTGTATTATCACTATTAATTTAGAATTTGAGTCATTGTTACAAAACTATTTAATAAACAAAAATGATGACTCTTGAATAAAGTAAATAAAAATGTGAAATGCTGCAACTTTCTTATTAGTTAACTTAGTTCCCGAATGCACCTAAATATTTCACCAACTTTTGGAATTTGTTTTGGCTGTAAGCATTTTGACATTTGCTGAATCTGATTCTGCTCTGTAACAATCTTCTTATTCTTCTTTTTTCGGCTGCCCCATTAGGGTTTGGCACAGCAGATCGTTTTGTTCCATATCTTTCTCTGCTCTGTATCTTGCTCTGTTACACCCATCACCTGCATGTTCTCTATCAGCACATCCATAAACCTTCTCTTAGGCCTTCCCCTTTTTCTCTTTCATGGCAGCTCTATCTTTAATATCCTTTTCCCAATATATCTATCATCTCTCCTCTGCACATGTCCAAACCAACGCAATCTCACCTCTCTGACTTTGTCTCCAGACCTCCCAACCTGAGCTGACCCTCTAATGTCCTCATTTCTAATCCTTTCCATCCTCGTCACACCCAAAGCAAATCTTAGCATCTTTATCACTGCTACCTCCTGTCTCCTGCTTTCTGTCAGTGCCACCATCTCCAACCCATATAACGTAGCTGGTCTCACTACCACCTTGTAGACCTTCCCTTTCATTCTTGCTGATAACCGTCTGTCACAAATTACTCCTGACACTCTTCTCCAACCATTCCACCCTGCCTGCAAACTCTTTTTCTCCTCTCTTCCACAATCCCCATTACTCTGTACTGTTGATCCCAAGTATTTAAACTCATCCACCTTCATCAACTCTACTCCCTGCATCCTCATCATCTCACTGACCTCCCTCTCATTCACACACATGTATTCTGTCTTGTTCCTATTGACCTTCATTCCTCTCCTCCCTAGAGCAAACCTCCACCTCTGGCCTTCTCTAAACTTCTCCATCAACACCCTCAGAGCAAACATCGCATCTGTGGTGCTCTTTCTTGGCATGAAAGCATACTGCTGCTCACTAATCATCACGTCACTTCTTAACCGAGCTTCCGCTACTCTCTCCCATAACTTCATGCTGTGGCTCATCAATATTTTCCCCTGTAGCTACTACAGCTCTGCACATCCCCCTTATTCTTAAATATCGGCACCAGTACATTTCTTCTTCACTCCTCAGGCATCCCCACACTTTCCAAGATTCCATTAAACAATCTGGTTGAAAACTCCACAGCCATCTCTCCTAAACATCTCCATGCTCCCACAAGTATGTCATCTGGACCAACGGCCTTTCCATTCTTCATCATCTTCATAGCTGACCTTACTCCCTCCTTGCTAATCCCTTGCACTTCCTGATTCACTATCTCCACATCATCCAACCCCCCCCCCCCTTCTCTTCTCTTCTCTTCATTCAATTCATCAGCCTCTCAAAGTACTCTTTCCATCTGCTCAACACACTCTCCTCACTTGTGAGTACGTTTCCATCTTTATCCTTTATCACCCTAACCTGCTGCACATCTTTCCCAGCTCAGTCCCTCTCTCTTCATCTTGCTCCTTATCTCCTTATACTCCTGTCTACTTTCTGCATCTCTCTGACTGTCCCACTTCTTCTTCACCATCCTCTTCCTCTCCTGTACTTCACCATTCCACCACCAGGTTTCCTTTTCCTCCTTCCTCTGTCCAGATGTCACACTTACTACTTCTGCTGTAGTTGCCCAGCTGTCTGGTAACTTTTCACTGCTACCCAGTGCCTGTCTTACCTCCCTAAAGTTAACGTTGCAGTCTTGCTTTTTCAACTTCCATCATTTGATCCTGGACTCTGCCCTCACTCTCCTCCTCTTCTTAATCTCCAACATCATCCTACGGACCACCATCCTGTGCTGCTTAACTACACTTTTCCCTGCCACCACTTTGCAGTCTTCAATCTCCTTCAGATTGACTCTTCTTCATAGGGTGTAATCTACCTGTGTGCATCTTCCTCCACTCTTTTATGTAACCCTATGTTCCTCCCTCTTCTTAAAATACATATTCACCACAGCCATGCCATACTTTTCGCAAAATCCATTATCATCAGACCTTCTTCATTCCTCTCCTTGACACCATACCTACCCATCACCTCCTTGTCTCCTCTGTTCCCTTCACCAATATGTCCATTGAAATCCGCTCCAATCACCACTTTCTGGCCCTTGGGTACACTGTCTATCACTTCATCCAACTCACTCCAAAAATGTTCTTTCTCATCCCTCGCACACCCATCTTGCGGTGCATATGCACTAACAACATTCATCATCACACCTCCAATTTCCAGGTTCATAATCATTACTCTGCCTGACACTGTTTTCACCTCCAAAACACTCTTCACATACTGTTTCTTCAGAATAACTCCTACCCCATTTCTCCTCCCCATCCACACCATGATAAAACAATTTGAATCCACCTCCGATCCACCTGGCCTTACTCCCCTTCCATTTAGTCTCTTGCACACACAATATATCAACCTTCCTTCTATCCATCATATCGGCTAACTCTCTTCCCTTACCATTCATACTGCCCACAATCAAAGTTCATACCCTCAGTTCCATTCTCTTTACCTTCCTCCTCTCCTCTTTCCTCTGGACATGTTTCTTGCCTCACCCCCCCACCCCATTCCGCCAACAGTAGCCCAATTTCCATCAGCACCCTGTTGGTTGGCAGTACTGGTGGCGGCCGTTGTTAACCCGGGCGTCGACTGATCCTGTATGGAAATTTGTATTGTTTTCCGCATATTGATCTGGCAAAATTTTACACAAAATTTTGACATAACCCTCCCAGTTTATCCAGGCTGGGGACTGGCACACACTGATTTATGCATCACCTTGTGGCTGGATTCTGCTCTGTAACAATATATTTGAAATACAGTATGCAAAGACATTTCATTTTCATGTCTTTTTTCAACACAATCTTGTTTTGTGTATGGTATCACCATTCTTTCGAACGAGCAACTTCTGTTGTGATGTTTACTGACTGCAAGTACGTGATGAGCATCGTCAGTTGTGCAACAGTATTAAAGGTCATCGCTGTGCACTCTTGGGTCATCCAAGATAGGGAGAAGATTCTTTATAATAATAATATTTTTTTGTGGATGTGTACTTTGCTTTACACTTTCTGAAACACAGACTTTTCACTTTAGTTTTCTTGACTGTGTTTTATGATTTTAGATTGCTTTCTGTTAAAAGTTTAGATTGATTTGTGGTTATAAACTTTCCAATCCTTTTCTCAAAATTGTTTCTGCCTTAACTTTTAATGGCAACATATTTGTCAAAGTTGGGATGCTGAGCACTGTGTGCTGGACACTTAAAAAGAGGGGACACAATGAAGTCTCGTGTGAATTCCTAATCATATGACTTGCAAAGGGCATTTCAGCCATAAACTATGCAGTCACCCTAAGAAAAAACAAGCCATTAAAATGGTAGTGCTTGCTACACAAAATGGCTTCTGCAGAGGATGTAACTCCAGGAGCCGTTAGGTAGCCACCATGATCGCCAGTCATACATCCCGATAAACAATAAACCAGCCCATATTGAGTCCTACAGGGAAGTAACTATTTCAACATCGCCCAACAAGAACTCTGTCACTGGTCATGTTTAATATATTAATGAATTCATTTAAAATGATATATTATAAATAAGTAATTAATTGATGATTCATTCAAGGTGGACCCCAGAATTTTTTGCTTTTCATTTATCCGGGAAGTCAACTTGTGGAATGCACAACAGAGCATTGGCCATCCTACTTAATTCAGCTGAGGGTAGTGGCAGGACAAAGTTTATCACCATTAGCAGAAATACAGGAACCAGCTCTCGATGGAGCACCATCCATTTGCAAACACACGTGTACTTATAGGCATACAGGCCAAAATTAGTGTCACCAGTTAACCTGACACATACATTTCTAGGAAGGGACAAAGAAGCCCAAACAGAGGACACTATGCAAACTCCATATAAAATCCAGGATGCCTGATCTGTGAGACAGCCATGCTAACCACCTCAATCAAATCCAGAAATGGGAAAAGAGCAAGTCAGATTAGTAGTGAAGTCCAAGTACAAAAATTAGCCTTTTCACAACTGGTTACATTCACTGCTGCTTACAGTATGTGGACTGACCTGAGTAGTGACATGGATGATACTGGAGAAAAGCAAGGCAGTATGAGGGACTTAACTGTCACTCATTCAGCCCTTTTATTATACCTGGTCAAGGCTAATTTGTACATGTTTGTTTTATAGTTTGTTAAAAAAAAAAGAGAGAAAGATGTAAACTCCGCATTCCATTCTGTTTGTAATTTTTGCATGTTTTCTCATTGTACCTATTGTGAATGAAATTATATTAAGTAAAGATTGAACCCATCCATCCATCCATCCATTGTCTCCCGCTTATCCGAGGTCGGGTCGCGGGGGCAGCAGCTTGAGCAGAGATGCCCAGACTTCCCTCTCCCCGGCCACTTCTTCTAGCTCTTCCGGGAGAATCCCAAGGCGTTCCCAGGCCAGTCAAGAGACATAGTCCCTCCAGCATGTCCTGGGTCTTCCCCGGGGCCTCCTCCCGGTTAGACGTGCCCGGAACACCTCACCAGGGAGGCGTCCAGGAGGCATCCTGATCAGATGCCCGAGCCACCTCATCTGACTCCTCTCGATGCAGAGGAGCAGCGGCTCTACTCTGAGCCCCCCCCGGATGACTGAGCTTCTCACCCTGTCTTTAAGGGAAAGCCCAGACACCCTGCGGAGGAAACTCATTTCAGCCAGTTGTATTCGCGATCTCGTTCTTTCGGTCACTACCCATAGCTCATGACCATAGGTGAGGGTAGGAACATAGATCGACTGGTAAATTGAGAGCTTCGCCTTGCGGCTCAGCTCCTTTTTTCACCACGACAGACCGATGCAGCGCCCCGCATTACTGCGGATGCTGCACCGATCCGCCTGTCGATCTCACGCTCCATTCTTCCCTCACTCGTGAACAAGACCCCGAGATACTTGAACTCCTCCACTTGGGGCAGGATCTCGCTACCAACCCTGAGAGGGCACTCCACCCTTTTCCGGCTGAGGACCATGGTCTCGGATTTGGAGGTGCTGATTCTCATCCCAGCCGCTTCACACTCGGCTGCGAACCGATCCAGAGAGAGCTGAAGATCACGGCCTGATGAAGCAAACAGGACAACATCATCTGCAAAAAGCAGTGACCCAATCCTGAGCCCACCAAACCGGACCCCCTCAATGCCCTGTCTGCGCCTAGAAATTCTGTCCATAAAAGTTATGAACAGAATCGGTGACAAAGGGCAGCCCTGGCGGAGTCCAACTCTCACTGGAAACGGGTTCGACTTACTGCCGGCAATGCGGACCAAGCTCTGGCACCGATCGATTGAACCACTAACCCTAATTTGTTACTGTAATGTTGGATGTTGACTTGTTTTTTTCCTTGCTCTATGATTTCTGGAGTTTAGTTTGAGTTACGTTTTTGTTCTTTTGTTTCCTGTTATTATTTCATAGATTTGACCCTATTGCTTCCTGAGCTGTCAGATTGTGTTCTATTGCTTCCTGATTGGTGCTAGCAGTCTGTTTTTAATTTTTTTTTTTTTTTTTTCTATTTTTACTTTATAGGTTGGACTTCATTACTAATTTGTTCAGGTTGAGTTCTACTGATAACTGATTTGTTTAGATTGTACTCAGCTGTGATCTGATTGGTTCTGATTGTGTTCTACATTTCCATGATTTACCTTGCATTGGCAGTTGATTGGTTAAGCTGTTATTCTCCAGTGGGCTGATTGGTTTAGGTTGAGCGTTAATACAGCATCGTAAGTTTCAGAGGTTGATCTGCTGGGGATTGGTAGATTTCAATTGAGTTTCTGGTTTTGTTATTATTATTATTATTATTTTAAAAATCTAAATAGGTGCCAAGATCTGTTTATAGGGTGTTGCAGACTTCTGTTGTCCCTTACACATTGAAAACTGAGGCAGAAATACGATGTCGTCTTACAATACTTGGTGACAAGTTTTGATTAAGCAGTTAACTTTTCAATTTAGCTGACACAAATTTTTTAATTCATCAATAATTTTGTTTTTTTACAGCATCACCAAATTTCATTCAGATCCTTCAAAGCATTTTGGATATTTTGGGATATTTAGGTTTCTATTGTGAAGGGGCATTTACCCCTAAATATTGATATATCAGATTGTCCTTTCTACTCATCCAGATGTACCACCTTGCCAAATTTCATCTTTTTAACTAAATGGGAGACCGAGTTTTTGTCTGAGTGAGTCAGTTAGTCAGTCACACAAACATATATATATAATATACTTTTTTGTTTTTTTATTTTATTTTGTTCGCTGATGGCATCAATGGTTTGACTGTTTGGAATAAAGTTGCAAGGATACTGTATTAATGGGAGTTATGCGTATCGTGTTGTGTAACATCATAATGGTCAACTCGTTTAAGGATGAGCAGGCTGCACTGGGAAACTGTAATTTCCTCTTCTTTATTTATGAAGACTCATCAGTGAAAGAAAACTATGATTTCAAGCAGTTTAACATAAGCTACGTATATTTTAGGTCTTTGACTGAACCTTTTTAGTGATTTTTGAGTTCTCTGTCCTCTTGTTTAGTTGCTGATCTTTCAACTTTCTGTTTAACAAATGAAGTTAGATCTGACTTTTCTCATTCATTCACCCTTACGAGTCTCTACCACTCTAAAAGGAAAGATGTAAAGGGTCTTGACGGTAACAGCTCTGGATTGACTCCTGTTTCTAGTTAGCCCGTTTCTGACTTTTCACCATAGCAATTTTGAAGCTCTAATTATGAGTTCTGGTACACGGTTTAGGTTTAGCACCGTGTTTACCAAAACACGTCATAAAGCTGATTTCTTCATGTGTTTGTGTGTGTGTTTAAGTGTTTTTCTTTTGTTTTCTAGCAGTTCTTTTTATTATTAATCTTTCTTTTCACTGGTTAAGTGTTTTCAGGAACATTTTCCAGCATTTGATGATGGACTTATGATTAGTCAAGATGTGAATTGTTCTGGAATAAAAAAGCAACAAGTATAAATGATTTTTTTTTTCCTTTGTAGCTTTATTTTCAGACTTAAATACAAAGAATGGATATTTATATTAAAAAAAAAAAACCTGAATGCCTCTTGAATTAGTTTTACACTCTTAAACTGTGACAATAAAACTCTGGAAATATCACATCCTTATATTCCGGTGAGAGGGGCCAGCTGCTGGAAAATTGTCATAATACTCATTTGCTCGCTCTGTTGACAAGCTGCAGCTGGGTGCAGTTTTGAAGAAACAAACCACAAGTGTATTTTTATCCTTTGCTCAAGTACAAGTTGAACTCTGTGAGCAGAACATCAAGCTCTGTGTTTTTGAGGATCAGGCACTGTTCATCACCTGCCTAATACCATCCATACGGAGAAGCATGGTGTTGGAAATGTAATGCTGTGAATGTACAGGGAGACTGGTCAGAATTGAGGGAGGATGAGTGTAGCCAAATACTGAGAGATCTTTGAAAAACAAACAACTCCAGAATGCATGTGACCTCAGACCTGATCGATTGTTCACCTTTCAGCACAATAATGACCAGAAGCATACAGCCAAGACAATGCTGGAGTGGCTTCAGGACTGTCCTTGAGTGGCCCTCACTTAAACCCCACAGGACATCTATGGAGAGACTTGAAGATGGCAGTTTACAGACACTTCCCATCCAGTCTATCAGACCTTGAGAGGACCAGCCAGGAAGAATTGGATAAGCAGACCAAATCCAGATATGCAAAGCTTGTAGAGGCTTACCCAAGAAGACCCAAAGATGGAATTGCTGCAAGGGTACTTCTACAAAGTACTGATTTAAGGGTGTAAATACTTCTCTGAATGAGAGATTTCAGTTTTTGGATTTTAATAAATTTGAAAACCTTTCTGAAAGGTTATTGGTTATCGAGTGTTGATTGATGGGCAGAATAGCAAATTTATCCATTTAAAATCTTTTGCTCAATAAAGTGTGCAGAAAATGAAGGGTTCTGAATACCTTCTGAATCCACTGTATAGTGCCTCCTTTCTTTCTCTGTCATATTTCATTTACATTTATCTTTGCTGATACTCTGTTATAAAAGTGCTGTATAAAATGAAGTTTTCTATCAAGAGTTCAAGTGGACTTTGTATGTAGTAATGTGTTTTTTTTTTGTACTTTTTCTGTGTGTCTGTTTAACTTTACTGTGGTGTTCTGGGATAGAATATTTGTAATGTATGTGTGCTTGTAGTTGACATCTCGCCACAGAACCCCAGCCTACTCCTCCCAGCTTGAGACATTTAGTAAACAGATTTTTTTGGCCTCTCTTGTTTTTCTTTGCTGACCCTGGTGATGCCGTCTCACTTATTCTAAGGCACATAGACGGCAATAACTTCGCTGTGAGTGGCTCTGTCTGGCTGGCCTGCCGGTTTGGAGCCAGTTCACTTTGGCACAATGGCAGTCTGGACTCATTTTAGAGACCCTCTGGGTATATAATTATGTCTACTTGTGTTCACTTTTCAGTCCACTGACTTTAGTATGGCAAATCTATACCCAGGTCCATCCATACTTTCATTGGCCCTGAGAAGTAAAAACGACCTCTCATTTTTCTTGATGTCTTTCTCCTTCAGGCTGTTTGGGGATGGTGAAGCTTGGAGGTGTTGTTTTCACCTTGTCCGTATCCTTGAACAATGCTCAAATCAGTGAAATATAACAAAAAGTATGCTGCTGTCTTTAAGCCAGATTGGATTGTTCCTTTATGGAATCCTGAGAGACTTAATTTAACCCTTGAAGTGCTGGCTTTTTGAACTTCCTTTTCTTATTGTGTCGGCTATTTACTTTTTTAACCCTACACAGCCTTTTGATGTGCCTTGACATCAGTCTCCGTGGTTAAAGTGGAATGGCTGGGGTTCAGCTGTGTTTTGGAAATCAAGCAAGTTCAAAGCAGGGTAAACAGAAGCACAGAAACAAGTCTGGTAGCTACAATAATTACAATAAAAGGTTTTTGTTGTAGATTATTCAATCAAGAATTTGCTCTTTTAAAAAAGGTCTTGACTGCTCCCATAGCAAGTCTACTCACAGGCAGTGCACATCATTTAAAAATTAAAAGATTTTCTGTGAACCAGTAAGAATAGGAAAAACGTGGTATGACAATTTTAAAGTCAGTTCGCACTTTTTAACAAGCCATGAGGAATGTTTAAAGGAGAGACTGATGTCAACAGTAACAAAATTTGCAAAGTAACAACTTGAATAACTAATGAACCTCATGAAAATGTTTGCAGAAATACATCCATGCATTGACAGCATTAATTATGAAGTAAGCTGTACATACTTGAATTCCAGGCATGTATAATGAAAGTCCATCCATCTTTAGTAGCCTCTTTGTCCAGTTTGCCAGCAGGAGCCTATACTGACTGTAGTGAAAAATGTAGAAGACTAAGAAATGCACACAAATCATAAGAAGCTGCCCAAAACTGCAGACAGGCCTGGATGGGATGCCAGCGCACTTGGACCCACACATCCACTCTCACTCGTGTTGGACAAATTCAGAATCACAAATCGAAAATGGACTACTGATGTACAAGGCTATGTTATGCATAAACTTGACATTAAGTAAATTATGTAAGAGATGAGACTTCACTCAAAGATAACAGATTTTCTCAGACTCACTTAAAACAAAATCTTATGTTTTTATTGAGTAGCTTTTCTTCTCAATGGCATCTAGACAACCAATATCTAACAAACCATCTACCAAAACAAAAACTGAAACTGCCTAACAGCTGTGCTGTATGTAATGCCTACAACTGTAGAATGTAAGAACATACGAAATTTGATGAACAAGAGGAGACCATTTGTTTAGGTAATAGATAAACTGTTCCGATATCTCATCCAGATTCTTCTTAGGAGCCTTGGAAGATAAGAACCACTAAAGACCATTTCACATTAGACAACTATTCCAGCAATTTTCAGTTGTAGCCTTTATTTATATAATCATAGCAAGTTGTGACAGTCATGGTACGCTCCCGTGAAGGCCTGCCATGACATCAGACATACCAAGAAAGTCACTCTAACTAGTCCACAACTCACTTTCATAAATGTTGTCTTTAATCATAGGGGCAGACTATGCATGAGAGCTGGCAACCAATGAATGCTCATCCAGATGTACAATGTATAAACGCAGTGAAGAGAAATAAGGAACACGGGTGTTTTGAACCTCACAGACAGAGGGAAAGCTCCTCTGTCTAAAGTCTCAGAATGTAGAGGAAAAAAAATAAAAAAAGATTAGAGACTGCCGCTAAACTCATTGTACCTGTTAAACCTTCGTACAGCACTGACTCTGAGAGGCAGCATGTTATGGGCTGTCACAAAAGGGATAAGCATCAACTGAGCTGAAAAATTCATCATGTAGACACTAAATTTAGTGTACATTGACATGGTGCAGCAATGTCAGATGAGATTAGCTACTGCAGACGCCAAATCTGACAAAGATTGTAAGTCGCTTAATGTGACATTGGAGAAGAAACATTGCAAATAAAAAATGAGTATGAAGTTCCTTATTATGAACAACAGTTTTTCATGGATAAAGCAGGCTTTGCAATGTATGGATAAATCACAATAGTTATAAATATTTAAAAATCTGGATTATTTGGTAAATTAACGTAAGTTAAGTAAGGTTTGCACATTTATGGCAGTACACGGTCATGTCATGATGCATGATTAGCTGCTGTTCATCCATATTCACTAAACACAAAGACTCTGTTTTAAACACCACCATTTGGCAGATATTCTGAACCACATATGAACTATGTAGAATCCTCTCTATAACATTGGTGATCACAAACTCGGGTGTCTTCTCCAGTGCCGTTAGCACAGCTAGGGTGGCGATATAGCAAAAAAAAAAAAATGATTTTCTTAAATTTATAGACAAATCACAATTTAAATGTTTCAACACATAAATTACTTGCAGCTGTTCTTAAGGGAAAAATAAATACAAATTGAGAAGGTTGTCAAATGAAAATAAAACAGTTGTCCCACTTGTAAACATAAAATCATGTCAATGAGGAAAAGTGAGGAGGATAAACCCCCAGAAGGCAGCCAGCCTTGATAAGATCACTGGATGTGCACTCAGAGCTTGCGCTTCAACCCTTGATGATGTGCTGGCTGACATATTTAACCTTTCTCTTACATGAGCCACAATCCCAAACCTGCTACGCAACAAAAAACATTATGTCACTGCCAAAAAAGAACAAAGCTAACTGTCTGAATGACTACTGGCCCATTGCCTTGACTCCTATAGTAATGAAATGCTTCGAGAGAATCATTATGAGCCACATTCAGACCTTCATACCTGACACAACAGAACCCTTACAGTTTGCATACTGACCAAACAGGTCGGCAGAGAACACAGTTAGCACAGCACTGCAAACAGTTCCTATACATCTGGAGAACACGGCCTGCTACGCCCAAGTGCTGTTTATTGATTATTGCTTGGCTTTTCACACTGTAATACTAGCTAAGCTCACCAAGAAGCTCTTCACTCTGGGTGTGCCACCTACTCTCTGCAACCGAGTCTTCGACTTTTTAACAGACCCCAGTCAGTGAAGCTGGGGAACAACATTTCCAAAACAGTAATCATAAATACAGGAACCCCACAAGGATGTGTTTTGAGTGTCGTGCTGTACACACTCATCACTCATGACTGTGGATTGTTGGAAGTTCCTTTTTTCTTTACTTTTCTAAATGAGAGAGTTCTTTATGCATTGACTCTGTCTCTGTCTTTTCTAATTGCCCATTAAGGAACTGAGAGCTTTCCATCAAACCATAAAATTCAAAATTTTGTGGTTCCTTAACATCACAATGTTGACAGCATTTGAAGCCAATGATGGGCAGATTAGTGAGGGCTGCGGTTGGGAGGTGGCCTGCCCTGTCGTCTTATACCTTCAAAGAATGGGAGAGGCTGCTTTTAAAGCAACTCTGACTCTATGCCTCTGGTACTCTTTCTTTCTTTCTTTCTTTCTTTCTTTCTTTCTTTCTTTCTTTCTTTCTTTCTTTCTTTCTTTCTTTCTTTCTTTCTTTCTATATGAGACAAATGAACAGAATAGGCTATCTACAGTGCATCCGGAAAGTATTCACAGCGCATCACTTTTTCCACATTTTGTTATGTTACAGCCTTATTCCAAAATGGATTAAATTCATTTTTTTCCTCAGAATTCTACACACAACACCCCATAATGACAACGTGAAAAAAGTTTACTTGAGATTTTTGCAAATTTATTAAAAATAAAAAAAATTGAGAAAGCACATGTACATAAGTATTCACAGCATTTGCCGTGAAGCTCGAAATTGAGCTCAGGTGCATCCTGTTTCCCCTGATCATCCTTGAGATGTTTCTGCAGCTTAATTGGAGTCCACCTGTGGTAAGTTCAGTTGGTTGGACATGATTTGGAAAGGCACACACCTGTCTATATAAGGTCCCACAGTTGACAGTTCATGTCAGAGCACAAACCAAGCATGAAGCTAAAGGAATTGTCTGTAGACCTCCGAGACAGGATTGTCTCGAGACACAAATCTGGGGAAGGTTACAGAAAAATTTCTGCTGCTTTGAAGGTCCCAATGAGCACAGTGGCCTCCATCATCTGTAAGTGGAAGAAGTTCGAAACCACCAGGACTCTTCCTAGAGCTGGCCGGCGATCGGGGGAGAAGGGCCTTAGTCAGGGAGGTGACCAAGAACCCGATGGTCACTCTGTCAGAGGTCCTCTGTGGAGAGAGGAGAACCTTCCAGAAGGACAACCATCTCTGCAGCAATCCACCAATCAGGCCTGTATGGTAGAGTGGCCAGACGGAAGCAACTCCTTAGTAAAAGGCACATGGCAGCCCACCTGGAGTTTGCCAAAAGGCACCTGAAGAACTCTCAGACCATGAGAAAGAAAATTCTCTGTTCTGATTAGACAAAGATTGAACTCTTTAGTGTGAATGCCAGGCGTCACGTTTGGAGGAAACCTGGCACCATCCCTACAGTGAAGCATGGTGGTGGCAGCATCATGCTGTGGGGATGTTTTTCAGCGGCAGGAACTGGGAGACTAGTCAGGATAAAGGGAAAGATGACTGCAGCAATATACAGAGACATCCTGGATGAAAACCTGCTCCAGAGCGCTCTTGACCTCAGACTGGGGCGACGGTTCATCTTTCAGCAGGACAACAACCCTAAGCACACAGCCAAGATATCAAAGGAGTGGCTTCAGGACAACTCTGTGAATGTCCTTGAGTGGCCCAGCCAGAGCCCAGACTTGAATCCGATTGAACATCTCTGGAGAGATCTTAAAATGGCTGTGCACCAACGCTTCCCATCCAACCTGATGGAGCGTGAGAGGTGCTGCAAAGAGGAATGGGTGAAACTGGCCAAGGATAGGTGTGCCAAGCTTGTGGCATCATATTCAACAAGACTTGAGGCTGGAATTGCTGCCAAAGGTGCATTGACAAAGTATTGAGCAAAGGCTGTGAATACTTATGTACATGGGATTTCTCAATTTTTTTTATTTTTAATAAATTTGCAAAAATCTCAAGTAAACTTTTTTCACGTTGTCATTATGGGGTGTTGTGTGCAGAATTCTGAGGAAAAAAATGAATTTAATCCATTTTGGAATAAGGCTGTAAAATAACAAAATTTGGAAAAAGTGATGTGCTGTGAATATTTTCTGGATGCACTGTGTATATGTATATATATATATATATATATATAAAATACAGAGAGGAATTTTGCTATACATACAGATTGAAAATCCTCTGTATGTACTGTAGATGTGATAGGCAGTATATACACAAGATAATATAGGGAATTGTCTAACATACTGGCTGAAAAATTAGTGGGCACCTCACATCACGCCTATATGAGCATCCTGGAAATCCTGCTCCAATATATTTGGACTACCATCCCCAATAACACACACACACACCTACACACTTTTGTAGCTCTGCTTTCCACAAGATTTTGGAGCGTGTCTGTGAGATTAAGTGCACATTAGTGAGGTCAGATACTAATGTTGGATGAGAAGATTCCAGTTGATCCCAAAGGTATTCAGTAGGTTTGTCTTTATGGGCGCATTGTCATGCTGGAACAGCAAAGGACCTGCCAGAAAGTTGCTGTAACATTAACAATACCCTTCACAGGAATCAAGAATCCTAGCTCAAGCACTTTGAAACTGCTCCAAACCATCATCCCCCCTCCATAAAACTTTCCTCCACCAGGTAGCATTTTTCTGGCCACTTCCAAATGCAGATTTTCCATCCAATGGCCAGATAATGAAGTGTGAATCATCGCTCCATTGAGCACTTTTTACCGCTCTAGTGTCCAACAGTGATATGCTTTACACCACTCCAGCTGACACCTGGCATTGCACAAAATGGTCTTAGGGGTGTGTGCAGCTGTTTGGCCATGGAAACCCATTTCATGAAACTCAGTTCTTGTGCTGATATTACTTACCAAGGCAGCCTGGAGCATTGTTGCAAGTGATGCATGCCACAGAGGGCATACTGTCTTTATGCACTTTAGCACTCGACAGCACTGCTCTGTGAGTATAAATAGCCTACCTGTTCATGGCTGAGCTGTTGTTTCTCAATAATGCTTACACTTCACAATATTATCATTTACAGTTGACTGGGGCAGATCTAGCAGAGCAGAAATTTCATGTGCTGACTTGTGGCCACGATGTCCTCCCATGACAGTTCCATGTTCAAAGCCACTGATCTCTTCAGTCCTTCCTAATCTACTGCCAGTGATTGCCAATGGAGATGGCATGGCAGTGTTCTGACTTAATGCACCTGTTTACACAGGTATACATACTTTTGGCCATGTAGTGTAGATACATAAATAAATGTGTTTTTGCTCCTCAGGGGAAACTAGAGTTTTACAGCAGTCAAATATGCATTACATCTACAATAAAAAATTCAAGGATTTTATTTCAGTGCCTGTTTACACAGCAAGAGTCTAAAGCACTTTACATTATGCAGTAAAAGCACATGAAATACAGAACATATCATAAGTGATCATAAAATTATTTACAACAATAATTAAATGCATGCAATAAATGAATAAAAATACCAAAGCAGAATTACAGACCTCCTCAAGTCTCAAGTCTTGATTTGAATTTGGAATTCACTCCTGATCAGTGTTTAGACAAAGTTTAGGAGCATAACAGCTGAAGGTTTTATTCCTGTATTTAGGGACCGCAAGAAAGATGGGTGTCATTGGAGCAAAGGTTAAAGATTAAAATTTAAAATGAGTGCACTGTTTAATTGGAAGCCAATTCAAATGTCATTAAACTGGGGTTATACTTGAACACATCTTGGTACATCTCAAAAGATGAGTGGCTTAACTCTGTACTGTTTGAAGGCTACATTATGTATGGATCACTTTGGCAGACAGCTGTATAAAGCTTTACAATAATCCAAGTGAGCAAAGATACAAGCATTCAATATTCTTTTAGCCGCAAAACACATGGATGAATGTGTGTGATGTCCCTTAAAGAGAAGTAGGCACTTTGACAAGCTTCTTTTATTTGAGCAATAAAACAGTTCTGAGTCAAACACCACACCTGAATTATGCATGGAAGAGTTGAGATTTATTTTATTATTAACTAAGATTAAATAATTACATGATTAGGTTTTCACCTGAGTGTTGTCCACATTTAAATGCAGAACATCAGAACCTATCCCTAAAGTGAATTTCGTTGAATTGATTTGCACTTTCCCTGCATGTGTACAGGTATGTGGGTCTTTCATCCAGATACTTTGTTTTGTGCGAGAGTGGGTCCTGTCTAAGATAGACCACCACTCTCTAAGTTATTTCCTGCCTTTTACTGAGTACTGCTGGGATTGGCTTTGGTTTGCTAAGACCTTGATTTAGATCAAGGAGGTTTCAGAATTTTATGTTATATTTCTAAAATGACCGGAAAAATGTAGTCTAGCCAGATTTCTTTTCCAACATCTAATGACAGTAGGTTAAACAAGATAGACAAATGTATGCATGGCGTAATGTTTATGTGTGTGTGGCAACTAAGTTAACTGATATGAAAGTTGGAATATTTAATGTTTTTCATTTACTGCATCTAATGGTCAGTTATCACATTTTTGTTTATTATATAGTTTTGTAACAATGAGTCATATTTAAAAGTAATAGTGATAATCAAATGCAACTCCATGTGTTAGTAAATGACATTAGAAATATGCCTTTTAACAGCATTTTACAGCGGAGTTAAAAATGGAGCACAAAGAGGTTTGTGGTAGCTCAATGGCTTTCATATACAGCAGACTGCAATTCAAGTGACGTAAAACTGGCACCAACTGATGTGTGTTAGTGGTGAAGCGTCTGGGAATAACCGTTGTTCAATTTTCTCAAACATAACATTTTTGAAAGTATACCTATTAGAGCAGTATTCAAAAATTAGGAAATGAAAAATATCTGTTAATGCAAAATGACCAATAGTAGCATAAAATCAGTAAAATTATTAGCCTACAAAAGGCAAAAAGGGACTGAAATAAGTTTCCGTCCTAGCTATTAATATTAGTTAATAGTGTTGATTGGCGAAATTTGCCAAAGCGATTTTCGTAGCGAATTGGTTATATTCGCTATTAACCTTGTTTCCCAAATATTTTCCTAGAAATTCTCTGTGTGGCCCAGCTTAAGTGAACATTGTTTTCAGAGTGCCCCATGATGCTTTGCTCAGAACTTTCACACCTGATCATTGCCACTCTACTTTGGGCATGCATGTTTGCATAACCCACTGAGTACTCCAGCCTTTCACACGGTATGTGTTTAAAAAAAAAAAAAAAAAAAACAGTATTTTAATTTGACGAGTACATTTGCTAACCATAATAAGATCAGTATGAGCACAGGTATCTATTGACTTGCGTAATGGTTATATTGCGACACTGGGAACGGAAGTCAATATGGGCGTATCTCAGTAATTATAAGTGAGAAGTCAAATATGCTATACTGCATAATATACGATAAGCTCACTCGTATTTAAGTAAACCTCCGTCTTTTTCAAAATTGATATCATAGAGTGGGATTAGCCAAAGTCGCATGAAATAACATTCACTACTTTGCCACTTTCATATTGATTGATAATTTTTTTAAGTCTGTGTGGCTACTTGACCTGTGGGAGCCGTGTGGGGTGAAAACTTGTGATGACAACAATCCCTCTTGAAGATGAAGAGGATGAGCGGAGGACTGACAAATCGACATTAGCAGCTGCTTAATGGTCCTTGAATGGACCGTTTATTGTCTTAAAAGAAAAGAGCCTGATCACCTGATAACCATGAGAGATGTAGCTCATCATCTTTGAAAATCCTGTTAGCTTAATGATCTGTATTTTATTTACGTAATCCTAGTTTGTGGACATTTGTTGTATTTATTTTGAGGTATTCTTTTCTTCTGGTCTTTTGTTTTATGAGGCAGATGGTGCAGTGGTTAGCACTGCTAAAGCACATTGCATATATTTGGCCACACTAATTGGTCCAGAATAATTGGTAGACTTTTCCATAGCCCCCTGGGGTTCTTTAAAGACCATTGCACCATTAGAATTCACTTAAAACTAGTTCAGTTACTTCATCCCCATTGACTTTAATGTATTTTGCCAAAGTTCGGGGAACTCACGGCCAAACAAACTCATCACTGTTAGTTAATAAGTAAGAATTTGGAAAGAAGCTGATTCATTGTATAATGGGAATAGAAATGGAACACGGTGGGGCTTGCCACAATTGTTCGTGTATATCTGGGACTGAAAAATCAGGGGCATAGAGATCAGGAAATGAAACCCCTGAAGTCTTCCAATTGCAGACCCCACTGTCAATTTTTAAACCCGTTCAGTGTTTATATCAATTAGGCCAACTGTGTTATTAATTATTTCAGACACCTTTTATCTGTAGATTAGTAACTCCAGGTCTTTACAGTAATATTCTGCAGATCATTTTGTAAAATCAATTCAGTTTTATGTATGCTTACGTAATTGCTTTCCTCTTCCATTTATTTCCTGAGAAGTGACTCTTTTTCTGTACTCTGTAAGTTAACTTACCTAAAGCAGCAGGAGACGGCGCTGCTGTGTGAGCTGTTTGCCAGTGCGCTCTGCCTGGTGTTTGACTCACTTGCATTGAGTATCTGAGTGGCTGTCAGATGAGTAAAAGAGGATAATGTACACAATCTACAAGTTCAAGCAACTGCTGTAAAGGTAAAATTGAAACAGTAAACTAACTCCTAGTTGTCCGTTTTAAGATGGACGATTTCACAAATTTGCCAATGGGAGATTTTGAAATTTTAAAAGTTCATACAGCACAATCTGTTGAAGGCATCGACAAAATTCATTTAAGAGCAAGTGTGCCACATCTCAACAATACTGGTCCATGGGAGTTGTTTCATTCAGGCAGACAGACATGGGCATTGTGCATTATATATGAACGCACCTAAAAAAAATTCTTTACCAGTGGTGCCCCTGGAACACCACATTAGAATCAGCCTTGAACTGGGGGTGCTTTGAAAGTAGACCAGAGTATCATGCAGAGGGTTTGAGGTGATGTTCATGGTAGTCAACAGTTTGACCTACATCCTACTCTGTACTCAACTCCTCCAGAAGTGAGTGGCCAGCGACTGTCTGTTTCAGCAAGACAGAAAGTACATCACAGAGCAGCCATTGACATGTCAGTGTGGTTTTTATCTCTGTCATGCCTCTTTGTCAATGTTTTGATCGCACATCTGTTTTTATTTTCCTTGTTCCTTTTCTTGGATTTTGTGCAATTCTGTAAAGCTATTCTGATGCGGGTAGGGTTGTTGTTGTGGTAGCTAATCAAATTTATCTAGATACCGTATATCATACGATAAAAAGGAGCCAAAGAAAATTGGCTTTTCAGAAAATGTGTTTTTCAGCAATTTGCCTTTGATCACATTTCCCGCTTATAACTTCACATCATGGGGCGACTGGCCAAGATGGATTCCTTTTGTTGCATTCATGTGCAAATGAAGAAGGATTCAATCTGTTACTTGTTAGAGGTTAGGAATATCTATCTATCTATCTATCTATCTATCTATCTATCTATCTATCTATCTATCTATCTATCTATCTATCTATCTATCTATCTGTCTGTCTGTCTGTCTGTCTGTCTGTCTGTCTGTCTGTCTGTCTGTCTGTCTGTCTGTCTGTCTGTCTGTCTGTCTGTTCATCTATTATATAGTGCCATGTAGATCATTATATCTGCCCTGTCTGTTACAGTGTACCTGTGACATTTATTTATTACAGTGCTGTTTATGCAAGTGGTTCTCAGCCTTTTATGTTGGCCAACTATCTATCATACAGCACCTTTTAGATCGACCTATCTATCATATAACAACAACATTTATTTATATAGCACGTTTTCATACAAATAATGTAGCTCAAAGTGCTTTACATGATGAAGAAAAGAAAAATAAAAGACAAAGTAAGAATTCAAATAAGACAACACTAATTAACATAAGAGTAAGGTGTGATGGCCAGGGGGGACAGAAAAAAACGAAACAAAAACTCCAGACGGCTGGAGAGAAAAAAATAAAATCTGTAGGGTTCCAGACCATGAGACCACCCAGCCCCCTCTGGGCATTCTACCTAACATAAATAAAATAGACCTCTTTGTATTTAGGGTTCCCACTGGAAAGACTTGATGATGTAGACTTCTGGCTTTTAATCCATGCAATGTAGGAATATCATGATGCTTTGATTAGATGGATTAGGTGCATTTGGGGGTTTTAACAAGGTATTATGGATAGTTTTTGTGTGTCTTTTAGTTGATTGATTTTAATGTATGGTCAAAAGTGTTCATTGTTTTGACATGAAATAAAAATTAGCCTTCAATTTCCGTACTTTAATTTGCAAGACATACACAGTTGAGAGCTTGAATTTCATGTGTGTCATAAGGGGATTTCCTGCCAGGGTAACATCAATTGGGGTGGAGTGTGGGGCATTTTATTGGCTTTGTGGGATTTCAGAATGAGGTTTTTTAATGAATGATATGATAGCTGTGGGCTACCTGGTTTATTTTATCAAGTGCACATACTACATGTATTCAGTTACAGTTTATATTTCTTAACTGAAAAAGAAATGTGGCTTAAAACCAAAGAAACATTATTATGCCATTACCATATGAATTACTGAATGCAGTATCAAAATAATTCAGAATATTTTCCAACTCTTTAAAGCTGCTTTTATGAAAAGCACATTTCAAATCAGGTTTGTCAAAAAAAATGTCTTTCTCAGGTTTGTGACACTTGCTGTTGTGTGATTGCATCGGTGTATGTACAAGACATTAGCTGGTTAATAACACCTTACGGAATAGAAATAATTAATCTCCAAGTCATTTCATTTCAAATTTCACACACCCAATCATTTAATTTTCCTATCTTTCTTTTTTTTAAAAAAAAACAAAAAAACAAAAGGTTTGTCTCATGTTTAAAGCTACCTTTGTGAAATAGGAATTCACAGAAGACAGCCTTAGTTGTAATGTTTTGAAGTCAATGCACATTGACGATTAGATTTAGATGTTTTTCATACCTGTGCATTAACACAGTAACTGACTTACAGTAGATAGACTATCAGTCAGTCAGTTAATCATAACTAGAGAAGTCCTCACATTTGCTCCTGCATCATTTAAATGTGTGCCACAGAGGCGTTAGTCAAACTTAGTTGTTACACCAATAAACTAAAAAATATTAGGCCTACTATGGTTTTAAAAAAAATTGAAGGTTACAAAGTTAGTGTTATTTTCAGGAATAAAATATGTGTTTCTGTAGTCCTGCTAATTTCACATCTCTGAGACTACAGTATGCACAGCTGTTGGCACACTGCATATTGTGTGACTGGAGAGTTTGTGCATCAAAACATTAATGAATATCTGGCTAAAGTGGACATTTTGAAACAATAACTAAATGCCTTTTAATTTGGAACAACATGTAGTCGGATGTGTGCACAGTTTTGGGCCCAGTGTAGCTAGGACAGGCACCAGTTCAAAGTGACACTCAACTGGATATGCTGGTCAGAAAATGAATGGCTGAATGGACAACTTTAGCCATGAATTTGAATAATGCTGCATTAAAAAGCAAACACTCTTACTAAACCTACACAACTGAGAGGTGATAGGTCATACACAGCATCATGTGCTCAATTTGTTGCTTAGCGATACCGCATTATTACCTATTAATTAGCATTTCATTATATACTCCTTTCATTTAGCAGTTTTATATGTAGTAGTTTATAGTTACTGTATAAATGATTGATTTTTTTTTCATTGCATCTGAAAGAGCAGCTGCTCAGTAATTTCGTTATACACGGTATAATGACAGTAACGGGTTCTAATTTTAATTCTATTCAATACATTCCTGAGTTGTATATCTCTTTTTCTGATTCTATAATAATGTAAAAGAAGCAATAAGTCATTTTTTGCCTCCTCCTTTACTAAGCCAAACTACACAGGATTTTAAGCAACAGTAGATTTACCAACAATCCTATGCCGTAATTCAAGCCCATGAAGCCTTCTTGACGTGTAACTACAACTACTAAGATAGCTTTCCTCATTTTCTCTTGTGCAGTGGGTCACTCTTTCTCTCTCCGTCTTTCTGCTTTTGTTCATGTCTGTTGCTGCTGGCTTGTGTGTGTGTGTGTTTCCTTGCATCCCACCCAAAACTTCCTATGGGGAAATTCAGATGCATACAGCAGAAGAAACATAAAATAACAAGGATTCATACTCATAGGACAAATAATGCAATAAGTCAATCAATTGATTAATAAAGAAATTTATATTGTGCACATTTTTCAAAATGGACCTAAAGAGTACTTAGGGAAGAAGCATTAATTGCCTGATAGCAGTGTGCAGAATATATGCAGTGTATATGTATGTATGCCCACACACAGGATAATTTAGGATCGCCAATGCACCTAACCTGCATGTCTTTGGACTGTGGGAGGAAACCCACGAAGAGATGGGGAGAACATGCAAACTCCACACAGGGAGGACTCGGGAAGTGAACCCAGGTCTCCTAACTGCGAGGCAGCAGCGCTACCATGCTGCCCTATATATATATATATATATATATATATATATATATATAAAATATGTTCTTTATCCTAACCTACTTTCTTTCTTGAATACCAAAAATATAATAACAAAGTGATGTAATTCCTCTTATTTAGCATGATTACTTGCCTCCTGAGCTCTTTTCAGTGGCGTGTTATCACCACTCATCATGCAAATTATGACTGGAACTGTGATCTGGCAGTAGAGATGATGATAAGCAATGTACAAAATTGCCAATGAGAACATAGCGTTCAGTCCAACATAGCTTGTTGTTTATGGTAGATTCAATGTTTGCAGAACACCATTGGAAGATGTCCAAAGTGCTGCTTTCAATTACATAGTAATGTATTTAGGTATATCTAGATGCATCCTATGAAGTCTTGCCCAGTTCTGCTTAAACGTTCTGCTAAATTTCCTCTCAGCCACTTTCCATCAGTTCTCCTTTGTTAGAACATATGAAATCTGGACAGAAACAGGCGATTCACTCCATCACAGCTCATCAGTCTCTGGTCACTCAGATTAAAATATCTACATGTTATGGTGTGGTTATTACATCAAGTTGAGAGTTAATGGTTGCCAAAGTACTACATTTTACCACATTACTTGGTAACATTTTGCAATCTGTGTTGTTTCCTTCCTAATGTTGATGTGAAGTGTATCCTTCACCATACAGTATATTTTATTGGTAATATAATGAACTGACCAAGCCTTGGATTGCCCGGTCCTTTTGGCCCCAGGTCAGGCTTCTCTGCTCACTAGCAGTCTCAGATTTTCATTTAAGATGTGCTAATTAACTATATTTGATAGTGGTTTCCAAAATCCATGCTGACACCATTTTTGTACATTTCTGACTGGTCAGTGTGCTGACCAGCTTTGAATAGTTCATTTGACTTGCCATTCTGTGAATACTTGAGATATTTACATTTACTTATTTGGCTGACACCTTTATCCAAGATGACTTACAACAGTTTTGATACAATTGGTTCTATTTCTTTTGGTTTTCCAATTGGAACACAAGCAGATCAAGTGACTTCCTCATGGTTGCAGTGTCAGTAGTGGGATTTATACCCACAATGTCAGGGTTTGAAGTCCAAAGCCTTAACCACTACAACGCACTGCCTGACTTGTAACATAGCAGTAGAGAGTTGTACCGTGTTAGCCATATATTGATACAGGAGAAAGTAGGGTGAAATGACACCTTTTATTGGCTTACTAAATAGATTACAAATGCAAGCATTCGAGGCAGCTAAGGCCCCTTCATCCGGCAAGGTGTATCCTGACTTGCCTTACAAGTCACCTTGCCTGACTTGTCACAAAATTTGTGGAGTGGTCTCACTGACACAAATTGCTCTAAAAAGTAGATTATTTATATGATTTGCAAGATGATCGTGCATGTGGTTAACCCCTTAATATCCTTCAAGAGCAATGGAAGGTTGATATAGTGGAAAGCGTGCTTCGTTTTCAAAATGTGCAATATGCATAGCATTTAAAGATAAGATTGAGATGAAGAACCAATGTGCCATTGTTAGGAAAAATATTCTTTACATAAAGCAAAATCATCAGTCATCATTACAAATTAATCTAAAAATCTTTATTATTACATCAATCTTGAAGGAACTGACTCTGTGCACTCCACCAGTTCAGTGTAGCTGATTGACTACATGACAAACCAAGGTTCTAAAATACAATAAGTTCATCCTCATATCATGCTCAAATTGTTTCACTACACAGATAAATGGCATAGCCTAATGCCATTCCTTTGTATTTTAATATAATTTGAAGATCCCAAAATAGTTAACATGTTAATCTGTGACACCCACATTTATCTCTAAAGAGAACCTTCTTATTTATAAATTCTTAATAAATAAAATATACAGTATTTAATCGTTCAGTTGGTTACATGTTCAGGACATGATAGGTATAGAATATCTTGGTTTCACAGGAAAGACACACCCAATGCATTCATAAATTCACACAGAAATAATAAAACACAAAGGGATATATGTTTATCATTTTTGATTACAGCCATCCATGGATACTGGTCAGGTGCACTGCCCAGTTTTAGACCAATGTGCTGCTTGGGGCTTGATCAGGACCACTGCCTGGATGAAAAGCAAAAGAACCATCTAGGAATTGGAGGTTTCATCCCAGATAGTATAGTGAAGGTGGCCAAAGGAAGTACTAGACACCACTTACAGTATTAGTCCTTCCAGCCATGAGAGAGCAACAGGAAGCTGCTCTCCCTGTTTGCAGCCAAATATAGATGTTCCTGATCCTGTAAGTAGATGCCTGTATGCTTCCCAAAAGATCAAAGATGACTCAGGACCCTTGGTCAACCAATTGGCCATGACCCCAGAGGCAGTCAAGAGCTACTCATTAAAGGAGGTCTCCTTCCCTCAGCCTGACAAGGAAGTGAAGAATGACCAGTGACGTTGGTGAGACAGGAGTGGGGAGAAGGTATGAGATATAAAGGCCTGGGACAGAATACTGTGTGTTGTGCAGACAGGCCCTGCAGTGGTGAATATTTATTGTTTTGTGTCGTGGATCTCCCTGTAACTGTTGTTCTATTAATAAAAACCCTTGTGACTGCACAGAGTGGTGTCTGTGTCGAGAGTCCCCCCACTGGTCACAGTATATGTATGTGTTATCCTGTTTGTTTGCATTATAACCCAAACTATATAATATGTCCACTTACCATAGTGGAGCTGCTTTCTCACTAGGCTTTCCGTATTGAGGCTCCTCATTAAACTTTTGTGCTGCTCTCTTGCAAAATTTTGAGTTTTTAGAACATTAGAATAATTTTGATGAGAACAGACTCACCAATCATACTCACCTAACTTCTCCAAAGTAATGTCAAGTTCAGTTTTGAAGGTCTCTAGAGTCATATACTCTACAACACTACTTGTTCACTTTTTCCTTGTGCAGCAGCTAACCTTTATTAAATCCTGTATTTTTACCCAATAAAGTATCAATTCTGAACATTATGTTCATGGAGGCAGCCTAAAATTTCTAATTTTAGCATCAAACCAGTGAAACTGACTGTGTGTTTCTTCGCTATATGGGTAGTAAGGTCAATCTTTACTGTGCCATCCAAAGTTGTGACTTGTCTGGCTTTGACCAGTTCAGTGTATTAGGTACATTCAACACGTGCGCTTGTGTTTGCATGCATGTGTGTATCTCCACACTTAAGAGGGGCTCCTGTGGGCTGTCTACAATGTTCTCAGCCCTAATGTATTTTTTATTTTCATTTATATTCTTAGTATTGTGAATCTTTGCACATGCATTAGGTTGCTGGGTTTATGATTTAGTTATAGGTAATCTGAGATTTTTTTTTTTTTTTTCCCTTCTTGGCAAACACTTCTCATTGTGACGGGGCCCCATGAGGTGAGCTAATGCATTTTAAATAAGCAAGATGGAAAAAAAAAAAAAAAGACAATAAATTGCTGTTTTAGTCTGGCCCTGTACTCACAAGACCTGTGAAATGTGTGTGAAAAGACAGAATTGTAAAGTGATCACCCCTGTGCCGCAGGTGATGAAAGATTTGATTAAATTTATGCCCCCTCAGTATTCTGTAGCGTCTCAGGGTCCCGACTGGAGCCAATAGACCCCAGGGAGCTCCATTTGAGGGTTCTTCATTTTAAATGTTAATTTTCTTCTCTTTTTTTAACTCTTTGATTTTCTTCAAAGGTAAAAATACTCTTTAAAGTTTAGTAGAGTTTATTGATTGCATTTTTGAACTGGACTTTAAGTGAAAGTTAATACTGCAGACGAGAAATTACTTTAACACTCCAGGAATTAATATATAGCAATGTATGATCTCTTTATTCATACATACAGGCGTCAACATGAACTGCAGAGAGCAAAGGTTCATCAATGAAACATCTGAACACTTTACTGAGTAGTAAAGTGAATGAACCATTTACAGGATTTCATGAAGTCTGAATTGGTCTAGCCAGTTGGAAACAGTTGGCAAAGATGCTTAATTATCTTGACTTTAAGCACAGTGCTCGTTTGGCTGAAAGATGGCTTTTGTGTGAGGATACATGCAATTTACCTAGGCATATAAATTTAAACATATATAAATGCTCACATAGAGACACATTCTGTCTGTCTGTCTGTGATGCAGTGCCTTTCCTATCTATCTATCTATCTATCTATCTATCTATCTATCTATCTATCTATCTATCTATCTATCTATCTATCTATCTATCTATCTATCTATCTATCTATCTATCTATCTATCTATCTATCTATCTATCTATCTATCTATCTATCTATCTATCTATCTATCTCTCTGCCTGCCTGCCTGCCTGCCTGTCCATCAATTATATAGTGCCATATACATTATTATATCTGCCCTGTCTGTTACAGTGTACCTGTGACATTTATTTATAACAGTGCTGTTTATGCAAGTGGTTCTCAACCTTTTATGTTGGCCAACTATCTATCATACAGCACCTTTTAAATCGATCTATCTATCATATAGTGCCTATCAGATCAGTCTCTCTATCTTTCAGTCTCCTTTCCTATCTTTAAATATAACCACATCCTGTATATACTGCATTTACATGAAATGTATATCTGCAAAAGGAAAAAGCAGTGGGTATTCCCAAGACATATTTGATAAAAGCTACACTGTATAGTGTTTAAAAATCCTATATATATTGTAGATATATGTGTGTGTGTGTGTATACGTATGTATGTATACATACTGTATATATACACACAAATTGTATGAGTGTGTGCGTATACAGTACAAGTAAAATTCCGTTACAACAAACTGCCAGGGACCTAAATAATTTTTTTGTTGTAATGAAAATTTCGTAGTAATGAGATTCTGTATTTGTCACTATAGTGCTTTCTTTAACTTGCGTCCAGGCTTTTGCAATCATTTCAATAGCTTCTTTCATGTTAATTTTAATCTCCTCCTGTCTACAAGTTATGCTGATGAGAATTCTTCTCAGCATTTCCTTGTGATAATACACTTTCAGGGTGTGAATGATGCCCAACTCCAATGGCAGAAGCACTGCTGTGCAACTGGGTGGGAGGAATTCAACGCAAACATTATCTAAATGTGGAAGCATGTTATGGGCAGCACAGTTATCAATCAGAAGCCGAATCATCCCTTTCTTTGTCTTCATATTTTGATATTTTGGGATTCCCCTCCCCTCCCCACCCAACAGGAACGTCTCGCTAAAGTGCGTCCCGAAGCGCGATTGCCACATCTGTGGAAGATTGTTTGTCCGTTGCCGGGGCAGGGCAACAGCAGGCTCACAGCACTGCAGTGAAGCACCTCAGAAGCAAATCATAAAAGATCGGGGTCGCGCTTTAAGTCCCTGTCTTGCACCCCAAAACATGAGGCTTAGTCACCAATACTTTAGCAAAACCAGCTTTATTCACAGCAGATCTGTGAGACTGCTGTTGCTCTGGCAATGGATAAACAGTCTTCCTCAGACATGGTGATCACACTTCAGGATGCTCTTCGGCATGTTGTCCAGTTGGGAGAGGTCCCAAGAGAGTTTAGAAACCTCACATTTTCTTGAATGAGTGGCGCATTAATAGGAATGTTTCTTGAACGAGCATCACTGGACCACATAAAAACTGCTTTTTCGACATCTTCAATGCAACAGTTCGCATACGTTTACAACCCGAGATTTTTCTTCTTTTTTTGCTAGGTCTTTCAAGTAAGTTGACAGTGTCAATGGTGAAATTCCAAATTCACTGGCAACGTCTTTTTTTCTTTTTGCCGCAATCGAGAGCTGCAAAAATGTAGATTTTTTTTTCTAATATGAACTGTTATCGTTTTTTCGTGTCTGCCGTTTCTATAGGAGGGTGACCTGAGTTAAATTCCAATGGATGGTTTTCAAATGTTGACGACCAAAAAGCAAAAGGTATCACTGAAAACCACCGCAAACAAAAACAGCAAAAAACCCCAAAAAAACAGTATGAGGAAAGTTTGGGCACTTCGTTGTAATGCATCTAAAGTGCAGATAAAGCATCTGCTGAATGTATTTCATAGTAATGAGATTTCTATAGACTCGTGTCATATGGGGAAACTGTTGTGAAGATATTCGTTGTAATGGAATTTTACCTCTGTGTGTATGTGTGTATATGTATGTGTATATATATATATATATATATATATATACAGTGGAACCTCTAGATACGAGTTTAATTCGTTCCAGCACTGAGCTTGTATAGCGAATTTCTCGTATCTAGAACAAACTTCCCCATTGAAAATAATGGAAATCCAGTTAATCCGTTCTGCACCCCAAATATATTAACATAAAAATCAATTTTCCTAACAAATAACACTGATAAATTATATATACTGTAGTCTACCTTTAATAAATAACACTGGTAAATAATATAACTGATTATTAAAAGAATCAAACAGGTGTCCAAAGTGCAGTAGAGCATTCAATAAATCTTTAAATAAATAATCCTTAAAACAGTTGTGAAGTGGAGGTTTAAAATACACAAGAATAACAATCCTTTAACACGAATTTAAAACGTCAAAAGGATGCCGTCTTTAAAAAACAGATGACAATCCCCGGTGCTTCTTCTCTGTTAGCGTCTCACCTGCGGGCTCTGCAACAGGCGAGACACTCTTAATGCAGCTGACCTTCTCTACACCGTCCTGCTTCAGCTGTTTGGCTCGCCTGTTCAGCTCACTGTTCAGCTACACGCGAGCCTGCACTCGCTCGCTCGCTCTCCCGCACCGCCTGCCTGCCTGCTTGTGCGCGCGCTCGTGCTCGCGCTCGCTCTCTCTCTCTCTCTCTCTCTCTCTTTTCTTTTACTTTTTCTCCCCCTTAACCGGCTCGCGCTTCTCTATATATGCGGGGAGGACATGGCAGCTGCAGTCCATCAGCCACAGGAACAATCATGGATGTGGGCAGTTTCCCACCTGTGCACTTAAGTGAGAAACGCAGACACCGCAGATCGCGGCTTGCAACTGCTACCACGCCCCCTTGCTAAGCCGCGAGCTATACCCACAGCCTGGCTCGTGGCTCGTTACGCGAGCCAATGCTCGTATTTAGATCTGAAATTTTTCGCTCATACTTTCCTCGTATTTTGAATTTCTCGTATACAGAGGTGATCGTATCTCGAGGTTCCACTGTATATATATATATATATATATATATATATATATTACACACACATGCATACAGAAACATTTGTACACCACATACAGAACGTACATTCACTGCATGCATTAAACATATGTAGAGTGAAACAGACAAGATGCTGTATGTACATATTCACAATATACTTATGTATAGTATGCACACTCTTTTATATAGCATAGCAAATGTACCTACCTATAAAATATAAAAACACATATAAAATATATACATACTGAATAAGTTACACATACATATACACACATACATGTGTGTTTTTTATACTGTATATGTCATAGTTATATGTGCACAATAAAGAAAATATGTATTCTATGTATAATTTTATTTTTTTATTACGTGTCTGTACTTTCATACATGACGGCAGAGTATATCTAACAAAGACGAAGGGTGTTCGAAGGTGTTGAACATTTAAAAGGACAGGCAGCAGGAGCGTGGTCTTGGAGAAAGGTCCTTGTAAGGAGCCAAATGTCTCTGAAGCCAAAGAGCACCGATGCTGACCCCTGACAGTGAATCAGGCAGGGTCCTCGCATTCTCATATACACTTAATGTAATTCATGGTTAAAGGGAATGCCAAAGCCAATGCACAAATGAATCCTGAATAGGATGCCAGTCCTTTATAATAGTAATTTTTTTAAACATTATGCATTTTTAATGTACTATATGTTTCAAAAGTTGGTGTGTTTTACTTTTTTTTTGTCTGGCTTCATTTGAATCCGCAGACCTGAATTTGGCTGCAGCATCCCACAGTGCGTGTGTGAAAAGTGGGCTTGTATGGGCAACTGGGAAATTACTGGCAGGCCCAAATGTTTGAGTCTTCACCACAGATGGATATAATCTGTAATTCAGAAGTCAGCAAAAAAAAAGAAAAACACACACAACTCCAGTGGAATAGGAGCTCTGAAGTGTTCCCAAACAGGAAACACCTGCATGTGCACCGAACGGCGGCTCCTGGCCAGGCCTCATGCTCTGCTCTCCTTTAGTCATGCTGCTCAGTTTTAAAATGAGTGTCGACTGTCAGTGGAAAATGTAGAGGTGGGCATATTTGACAGCGTCCAGGTCACCAGATGCCAGTCTGTTTACAGTTTGTGCAGAAAAGACATCTTTATATCTTAAGCTATCTTCATTTCATTTGAGAATCTCAGTCCTTTCTGAAGCAGATGAATTTGTGGAGAATAATGAACTTGAGGAGTTTGCTTTCTTGGCTCAGTCATTTTTCTTCTTTTAGGGTGTATCAGGCCATTAAGTTTATTGCTGAGAAAACACCATTTACAGTAAGAGCGGAGTCATGCTGGGGTTGCTCACAATAGACACACTGGGCTTGCCACTGGCACTGTGAGAGGTGAAATGGGCCCTTCACTACACCCCCAATTCCATACTCATTAGGTGTGGTACAAAAATGAGGCACTTAAAGTGTTGAGGAGTGGGTAGGCTTTTCATGATAACCACTGTAGTGTCTGTTTCTTTAGTTCTTTATTGTAGTGCTTGATGTGAAGGAAACCAAATTAAAAAATTATTCTTTATTGTAATGCTTGATGTGAAGGAAATCAAATAAAAAAAAGTTATCCAGGATATTCCTGATGAACGGTCAATCAGAGGCTGATTCCTCACATTAATAGTTACCAGAAGCTGACATGTCTCCTTCATGGTTGTCTTATCAAACAAATGGCTGTCAAAGGTGGACATCTTACCTCAATGACTGTTAGTGGCTCTCAGATACGGACTATAATTAATGGCTCTTAGACACCAACTTACAATATTTCTTCTGTGGATCTTAAGGCTGCGTCCTCTTATTAAAGACTATCACATGGCCACTCTTAGTAGTGGCTGTTAGAAGCCGACTCTTTCTGTAAAATAGCTCTTAAAAGTTGCCTCCTCTTGTTAATGGTTATTAGATGGTTCCTGCTATTAATGGCTGTCAGAGGCTGACTTTTCTCCTCAATTTCTGTTAGAGGCCGCCTCCTCTTATTAATGGCACGCAGACCCTGTCTTCCTTTGTATTGGATATCCAATGCCTCCTCATATACCATAAAAGGAAAGGCACTATATAAGTACATTTATTATTATTAACTATGAGATGCTGACTTCTGTCCTCAGTGGCTGTCAGATAATAATGAGTGCTAGAGGTTGTCTTCTTCATTACTGTCGATCAGATGCTAACTCTTACTAATGGTTATTAGTTGGTGACTAATGGCTATCAGAGGCTGACTTCTCTCCTCACTGACTGTCTCTTTTATGTAACGGGTTTTCAGACGTCTGTTATAAATGACAGTTAGAGGCTGCCCCCTCATATTAACGGCTATTAGATGCTGGCTCTTATTAATGGCCATCAAAGACTCCCTTCTGTCCTCAATGGCTGTTAGTGGCTGCCTTCTTTTATTAATGGCGGTCACAAGCTGACTTTTCTTTGCAAATAGCTGTCTGGAATTGCATCCTCTCCGTAAAGTCTCTCAGTGGCTGCCTTTCCGTACATATTGACTATCAGTTATCTCATTCAATAAATGTCTGTCAGAGAGCTTTCTTCTCTTATTAATAACTATGAGAAGATGACTTCTCGCCTCAATGAGTGCTAGAGACTGTCTGTTATTAATTTGTGCAAGAGGGTGCGTTGAATAATTATTGACAATCAGATGCTGACTTTTATTAATGACTGTCAGAAGCTGACTCTTCTTGTAAACTGCTGTCAGAAGCTGCACACCTGTTAGCAATGGCAGACTTCTCTTACTTATTGGCTATCAGATATGTCTCTCTTATAATCGGAGGCTACCTTTTCTTATTAACGACTATCAGTTGCCATCACCTATTAATGGCTTTCAAAGGCTGAATCATCTCCTCAATGTCTGTAAGAGGCTACTGGTTCTCAAAATGGCTGACAGAGTGCTGTCTGTTTTCATAGTGTAATGTATATGGCTGACTTCGCCTGTTAATTGTGACGTGTGCTACACTGGCTGTTGCTTTAACATCCCTCTAGTTCACGAATGACACAAGGAAACGCGTGTTTGTTCATTATGTGCATGCAGACTCACAGAAGCTAGCTGCCACCTTTCCCCATTCATTTCATAGACTACTTCTGCTTGCTTAGAAAACTGATTCATCTGCGAACAGCTTCTTGCATTAATTGCTCACATTATTCTCTTAATTCATTAATCAACTTCTAGTTCCTCATATTGCTACCACAATGTTGATGGAAAAGGTGGCCAGCCGTAAGCCCTATTCGGAGAGGATAAGATTTCAGGACACACTGTTGGTCTATAAAGTCACTGTTACATCACAACATAAGTATTTTTGTTTTACCTTGGATCTAAATGGGATAAGATATGTCTGGGGAAAATAACAAAGATAGGTGTACCTTCTATGGTTATGCAATGTCATCACCTCAAAACAGCCGCACACATTGTAGCTGTGTAACTGTTGCTGCTCCCCATAACAAGACAAATTAGAGAAAATCAATACAGTAATCCCTCACTTATCGCGGGAGACCGCGATAACTGAATTTCCGCGAAGTAGGAACACTATATTTATTTAATTATTTAACGTGTATTTGGACGTTTTTAAACCCTCCCTGTATTGTTTACAACCCACCATTTACTCTATTAAAAACAGGAACAACTGCTAAGCAATATGAAATCGGTAGATAAGTTTACACTTACTGTATAGCGAAGTACACGTAGCAGCTTGTAGGAGGTCATGACATTGTCGACCTTGTTGCAAAGATTCCTAAAGCAGATTCCATCCAGACTACTGCCTTATCACGTCCACTTGCAACTCGTTTTGCACCCTGGTTAAAGGACACTGCGGCTGTAGATCTTATATGCTTTTCCTCCTTTTTTAAATAAAGAGAATCGATGTCCTGCAGCGGTGTAGCTGTTCCCTTCCTTCAACATATCCAAAACTTTTACCTTTTCTGCAATCATTTGCATCTTCTGTTGGTGCTTGGACATGGCCCCTGAAGCATTAGCACGTTAATGATGAATGAGTGAGATGAGACTTCCTGGTTAATGCAACACTCGTCGCTGAGCCAATCAGCAGCACACAGGAACTTAACTGCGTGCTCTGATTGGGTAGCTTCTCAGCAATCCGCCAATAGCATCTCTTGTATGAAATCAACTGGGCAAACCAAGTGAGGAAGCAAGTAAAAACACCCATTGTCTGCAGAAACCCGCGAAGCAGCGAAAAATCCGCGTTATGTATTTAGATATGCTTACATATAAAATCCGCGAAGTCGTGAATCCGCGAAAAGTGAACCGCGAAGTAGCGAGGGATTACTGTATGTTGGAGTGAATTCATTATTAATTGTTTAAAACAAGATAACAATGGGACTTGGTAAACATCATCTAGATCTGGAAGGCTCAAGTGGGTTGTTTACCAAACAATTCCACAAGTAGGAGTTCTTCAATCAGAATTCTGCCTGTGGAGCTCCTTTGTCCACAAACCTGTCCACTTGTATGAATTGCTTTGAAGTGATTTGATGTCTGTCACACAGAGCAAGGACAAGATCTTTGACTGCCTCCGCTGAAACCTCCAAATTCCCAGGAGCAATTCTGTTTTCACAGGGAAAGATGGAATTTTGCTGATATGTTGATTTGCACTAGGACTAGTTTAACCTGGGGTCACCTTTTACAGACTTTTTACACACGGTAAAAGGCTCCATCGTCTTTACTGCAAACTGAACACGCTGTTCGTAAAAAGTTGCTAACATGAGCGGTTCTGATGGGACTTAAACTATAGAGGTGCTCTGTTAATAATTATGTTACCCTACCTCCTGGTGTAAAATTAATCCAGCCCGAATGGGGCTTGTTTTTTGGGATTGTCAGGAAGTCAGTTGGATGGGGCTCCACCCACGAGCCACTCATTTTGCCTGATCTTCCTTGGCCCCACCCTCCAGTATCTGCCACCATACAACATCAATCTGGTAACAGTCGTGATTGGGGAGAGGCAAAAAAATTAAAGAGGGAACTTGGCAGAGGTACTGAACTCAGCTTTAAACTGAAGGCCTCTATCATGCTTTTGTACATGTGTTTTTATTTTGTTTTATTTGTGTACATTTTTCTTCAGCATATTACAATAAATATATAAAATAAGCTTAGCCAATAATTGGTAATCTGTGTGTAATACATTAGGTTTGAAATCCAACAACAGTAGGGGGGGTAACACCATGGCTCATCTCCAACCTCAGAATAATAGCAGGAATTCCAGACTTTTATTGCACAACAATGCTAAAGAGAAGTTTGAAACTTTGTTTCTCTATGTCAGGAAAAGCATGTGGCACTTTATGGGACTGAACACCACAGAAAATCCTAAATATTGTATTCTGTCAATAAAACAGCCTGGCATTCCGCATAAAATGTTACTTTTCAGTTGTTATCTATATTACTAAACCACAGTTAATTTATGCATGGCGGACGCACCGAGGCGCATGCGCACTGCGGCCTTGGCGCCCGCCACAGAGTCAAACGCAGCGGCTTCCCAAAACGCGGCGGTGCCCGCCCCAGAGTCAAATGCAGCGGCTTCCCAGAGTCAGTAGGTGGCACCCAAATAACACAACGTACTGCGCCGTGGCGCCCGCCCTAGAGTCAAACACAGCGGCTTCCCAGAGTCAGTAAGTGGCGCCCAAACAACACAACCTGTGAGTGCCCAAACAACACAACCTGTACAGTCGTGCATACAAACAATGAACGAAGGCGCCCACACAAAGAAACCGCTTTAGTTCAAATAGGGTTATTGAATTCAATGGAAACTTTACCATGCCTACGACCTGTGAACTACACATGAGGTAAAGCGTGCACGCCAGGTTGTACAGCCGCCCGGACGTGACCGCCCACACCACCGCATATACCCTCCATGATATTTCATCACGCGGCGGCTTCCCACCGAGGCGCATATTGCGCCGTGGCGCACGCCCCAGAGTCAGTAGGTGGCGCCCAAACAACACAACCTGTTCACTACACTTGCTCTAATCCACTGTGCCAGTAAAATAGATCACATAACGGTCACAGACTGAAACCCAGCGGCTTCCCCGACTCAGTGGCTGGCACACAAACACCACAACCTGTAAACTAAACTTGCTGTGCTCCACTCTGCCAGCAGTCGGTGTCAGCAAAGGCAACAGAATCACGTCTCCACAAAATGAAACCGCCTTAGTACAGATATGCTTATTTAATTAAATGACATTTCCCCAGACGCACCCACCCTCCATGATATGTCATCCATCCAAATATCGGACAGAACTGAAACTGATTGCCATTCTTGGATTTCCGATTCGCTAGCGAATCGCGGGCTTACTTGTTACTAAAAAGAAACAGTTCTTTTTGTCCTAAGTGTCCAATCACAGATGATTGGGGCAGGCTGGTTGTTACGTATAAGATACTTATATAAGTATACTGTACTCATATAAGATACTTGACAATTCCAAACTCGACCTTTGTGGGTGTCTGCATGAGTTGCCACTGTGCTAAGTTAGGTCCCCATTTGTGCCTTGCACCTGCAAGGATAGACTTCTGCCTTCTTAAGCCCTTTTTGGATGGGATTAGTTTTACACGGGGAGGTACAGTAAAGTCAGTGCTTGTAGTGGGCCAGTAAGAACTGATGCTCCATACTGGCATTTCCCCATTTCTTGAATTATGACAAAAGGTAGGTAATGAATAGGCTTTTACACGCCATAGGAAATTTGTTTTCAGGAGCCATTGAATTCCTGTGTAATGTAGGCCCTGGCTACTTTCATGTTTTGTGTTCCCACCACACAATAGGAACTATAGCCTTTACGCAAAATATGTGATGTGCAAAGAAGAGTAATATGGTGTGAAGTGATCAGGTGTTCATGGGGGATGCCTCCTTATTTCTTCAACATACTCTGTACTACATGAGGGAGAATATTGCTTCAATACGATGCTAGCTATGAAGAGTGATGCGGTGCGAAGTGTAGCATGACCAGGAGTTCAAACGGGGATTATCGCACTTTATTGCTTCAAAGTGATCCCACCTTCACAAGGGAGATTATTACTTCCATGCGGTGTAAAGTGCAGCCATCCATCTTCACCAATTCCCTTAGCCCCACCCAACGATAATTCAGAGGCTGAACCAAAAGTACGTGCCCTCAAATAGAGGCTAAAAAAAGGACCAGGAACTACAAATGGCCCGAGGTCCTACAGTGGAAATGCTACAAAAGTTCCTGAGTTTCTAAGAAGTTCCTAAAAAAAGTTCTTGTGGTGGGAAAGATCCTTAGGTGTGTCAGAGCGCTGCATTTCCATTACAGTTATGTGCAAAATAGAAGCAATACTTCTGAAAAGCAAAACACAAATGCGTATTGTCTCTGTTTCCATTGAATGATTTAATGTGAATAAACTTTGTTTTATCATCCGAAATTAGAAATTAACTCCAATATGATGGGTATTGGTTCTGTTATTTCAATTGTGTCTGCAATCACTGTATTCGTTTTTAATCGGAGGCGACAAGTGTGAGTGAATACAATAAAGGAAAGGCAATGTATTAGGGATTTCTTTGAAATTGTCTGCAGTGATTTTACTAAGAAGCTTTGGGTACAAAATTTTAGGATGAGCAGCTCAACATTCATGAAATTATACAGGGCAAAAGGTCATCTTGTGTCTCCTACTGTAGCATACCCGAGGGAGCCAGTCCCGACTGAGGAGCACATAGCCATTTTGCACGTTATAAACTGGCTCCCTGTGCGGAGTACAAGGTTGTTGCTGAGACTTTTGGCAAAACCACCATTCACAGGTGTGTATGTGGGGTGTGTCAGGACATATGCTCAAAACTAATGAGGCAGTACATCACTTTAATGGATATGGAAGGGGCACAGCAGATGTTGCAGCACAATTATGAAGCACACAAAATACCTCAGGTGTATGATGCAATCGATGGCTAACATATCCCTATTCCTGCACCAAGTGAGGGGTATTGGAAAGGCTGGACATCAATTGTTCTGTAGACATTGCTGCAGATTAATGATCAGGGACATTTGTATGGGGTCACCTGATGATGCGGCTGTATTCGCCACATCAAATCTGCACCGATATTTGAAAATTTACGTCATGTCATGTGACCTACAGTCATGGCCAAAATTATTGGCACCCCTGGAATTTTCCTTGAAAATGCACCATTTCTCCCAGAAAATTGTTCCAATTACAAATGTTTTGGTATACACATGTTTATTTCCTTTATGTGCATTGGAACAACACAAAAAAACAGAGAAAAAAAGCCAAATCTGACATCATTTCACACAAAACTCATAAACCGGGCTGGACAAAATTATTGGCACCCTCTAGTTAATATTTGGTTGCACACCCTTTGGAAAAAATAACTGAAATTAACCATCAACAAGCTTGTTACACCTCTCAACTGGAATTTCCGACCACTCTTCTTTTGCAGACTGCTCAAGGTTTCTCAGATTTGAAGGGCGCCTTCTCCTAACAGCAATTTTGAGATTTCTCCATAAGTGTTCAATCGGATTTAGATCCGGACTCATTGCTGGCCACTTCAGAACTCTCCAGCGCTTTGTCTTCAACCATTTCTGAGTGCTTTTAGAGGTATGTTTGGGGTCATTGTCCTGCTGGAACATCCATGACCTCTGACGCAGACCCAGCTTTCTGACACTGGGCCCTACATTGCACCCCAATATCTTTTGGTAGTCTTCAGATTTCATGATGCCTTGCACACAGTCAACGTATCCAGTGCCAGAGGCAGCAAAACATCCCCAAAACATCTTAGAACCTCCACCATGTTTGACTGTAGGTACTGTGTTCTTTTCTTCATAGGCCTCATTCTGTTTTCTGTTAACAGTAGAATAATGAGCTTTACCAAAAAGCTCTACCTTGGTCTCATCTGTCCACAAGACGTTCGCCCAGAAGGATTTTGGCTTCCTTAAGTACATTTTGGCAAACTCCAGTCTGGCTTGTTTATGTTTCTGTGTCAGCAGTGGGGTCCTCCTGTCTCTCCTGCCATAGCGTTTCATTTCGTTCAGATGTCGACGGATAGTTCGAGCTGACACTGTTGCACCCTGAGTCTGCAGAACAGCTTGAATATGTTTTGAAGTTGATTGGGGTTGTTTATCCACCATTTGGACTATCCTTCATTGTTGTCTTTTATCAATTTTTCTCTTCTGTCCACGTCCAGGGAGATTAGCTACAGTGCCATGTGTTGTGAACTTCTTGATTATTTTGCGCACAGTGGACAAAGGAACATGAAGATCTCTGGAGGTGAACTTGTAGCCTTGAGATTGTTGATATTTTCCACAATTTTTGTTCTGAAGTCCTCAGACAATTCTCTGCTCTTCTTTCTGTTCTCCATGCTTAGTGTGGCACACTCAGACACACAACAGAAAGGTTGAGTCAACGTTTCTCCATTTTAACTGGCTTCAGGTGTGACTGCTATATTGCCAGCACCTGTTTCTTGCCACAGGTGAGTTCAAATGAACATCATATGCTTGAAATAAAACGATTTACCCAGAATTTTGAAAGGGTACCAATAATTTTGTCCGGCCCATTTTTGGAGTTCTGTGTGACATGATGTCAGATTTGGCTTTTTTTCTGTTTTTTTGTGTTGTTCCAATGCACATAAAGGAAATAAACATGTGTATACCAAAACATTTGGAATTGCAATAATTTTCTGGGAGAAATGTTGCATTTCTGGGAAAATTCCAGGGTTGCGATTATTTCGGCCATGACTGTAAGTGCGACTAGAGTTGTTCCATTTCGATATTGCAGATTATTGTTTTATCAAATCACCTGAAAACCACTTCAAGTGAATATATAAACTTTTTTGCAAAATTTGAGAGATTTTCATGTGTTTCCATTACTGTTTTTTTCTTTTGTAATTTCAAAATGTGCACTAAAGAGGTTAATGGAAACGTGGCTACTGTGTACCATCAGTTCTAACCAGGTTAGCAGCCCTTATTTATAGCAAAAATATGTGTGTTTCTCCTACAGTGGAAATCCCATCCCCAAAGTAAGTTGTGCACATAAGTGCAACTTTGGGTCTCAGAGTGGATTCCCCATCTTCCTGTTTTTCAGTATGCACAATAAGAAGTATCAGTGCAGCTCTTTGTTTCCACTTTAGGCATTATTACTGGAGGACCTCATTAATTTTAGTTCCAACCTACTGTTTTACTGACATGTCAATTTGCACTGGATTGGTTTAACATGGTTTTTTTTTCTGGACTTTTTATAGAAGGTTGAATGCTTTGTAATCTTTACTGAGATGCGAACGCACAGTCCGTTAATGCTACTGACATGAGCAATTTGGACAGAAGTGTACTCACACTGGCAATTCGTTCTGTGCCTGAGCATGTTTGTCCACAAGTAACCCCTCAAAGTCTAGGTCATTTGAATAGTGTGAACGCACCGTGCCGAGCCAACCGTCCATGCCCTGGCCTGCTTGGAAGAGGTGGGCCTGAGCACAGTTCAGTAGGATTCTGGAACAGTGTGATCGCTAAACGTGCCTGAGCACAGAAAACGGACATGACATCAATGATGTGACGAGTAAGATAGATTGTATTGAATGAAATGAGAATTGGACTGAGTTAAAAACAGCTTTTTATTCTCACCTTACACATGTAGTTGGCAAGAAAAGCTGCATTTTCCTCTCTGTCTCCATAGAAATCTTCTCGTATGTGCAGCACGTTTAACAGCAAAACCCTACACGACTCCAAAACAACCACAAAATAAGTAACATGTAACATTTTGACACGTATGCTGTCACTCCATGTTCAGATCTCCTATTGGCTTTACATGAAGTCGCATGGTCGTGATGAGAGTGTGTATGGGCCCAGAACATTAAGTGCAGTGTGAGTGCAGGCCAGCAGGGATGCAGGGAGGTGGGACGATCACACTTGGGCAAGGTACAGAATAAACGTACCTAGTTTGAGTACACCTTAAAATTAAAGAGATCTTCCAGTAATAATTACTTTTCCTAAAATCCTACAGCAAAATGAATCCAGTCTGAGTAGGACTTTAAACCCTCATTTGGAGTAGATGGGTGTAAGACTGTTATTTTAGCCCCATAATGGACTGACATCTTGTCCAGGGTTACCTTGTGCCCAGTTCTGCCAGGGTAGCCTCCAGGTCCTCTGCTAACCCAGATTTTTATTAAGCAGTATTGAGAATGTTTTGTTAATATGAAAAGTGTTGTAGAAAAATACAGTAATTCATTTGTAAAAATAAATGGTCACTTGCCATGCCTGGCGGCCGACTAGACTGGTAATCACAGTTATTTGCTTGATATTTATAAATAAGGGAGTCCGTTACAGTTGTGTTTTGGTCGTCCAACAACTCCCACATGTTCTCCCACTCTCGATCATATATTTCAATGGATCACATCCTGGAAAAGCTCCACATCCTACATAAACACAGTAATCCATTCTTTAACGTGGTCTTTATTATGAACACAGCAGCATGCGGCACCCAAGGAGGCCACACAGGGAGTCGCTCAAGCCAAGCTGGGAATCTGCCTTGTTGTCTCATTACCACAACCAGTAGGATTAGTGGAGCTGGCGTGTTTTGGAAAACCGAGCTATGCAGCCTGCTGTTATCACAACCCCAATGGCCGCCACTAATTTTGTCATTTTTTTTTTTTTAAAACATCTCTTGCATTTTAATTATTTTGTACAGGAATGTTAGCCACCCAGTGGCTTTTAGTCTTTTATCACTTTAGGGTTGCATTGAAAGAAAAAAAAAACAACAAATGGGCTGAGTGTCTTTGTGAGGGGTGGTAATGTGAGTGGTAGTCCCTTTGTGCCAGGCATTGTGTGCCTTTGGGAAGCTCCCTTTACACCTGTCTCATTCCTCTTCACTTCTCTCTTCCTTTTCCCACAGACTGCGGGAGCAGCACCGAGCTGCCATTAAGGTGGTGCGCCGGATGCAGTACTTTGTGGCCAAGAAGAAGTTTCAGGTGAGTTCATGAATGGAAGTTTTTGTTTGGTAAATACCCTTAAAAAATACAAAATAAAGGAAACTTTCTTTTTGTTATCCCTGCCACTTAAAAGTTTCTATTGTGGTTGGAAGAAAAGGCTGGGCTCTCACACAATTCACCTTTTTCTTAAGGGGAGCTACACCCTCCATTCTGTTCCTCTGTCCTCTTGAATGGGCTGTTTGTTAAGGTGGGGTGGAGAAGCAGAGGGCCGAATCCAGTGGGAATTAAGCAGGTTCCTGAAACTTACAATGCACTCAACACTTTTTTTTTCTTTTTTCCTGCTAATGGCTGTGACCTTAGTCCTGATTGTTATTAAATATATACATAGACAGATAGAAGATGCTATAAGAGAATCAGTTGTTTGCTTCTGTAATAGGTAGATGGATATGGAAGGCACTATATCATATTGGACAATGAAAACTTTGCTTCCTGAACACTTTTCAGTGTGTCTTATGTATTTTAAATATTCCTATTACATACCATTTTATTGCAATGTTGATTTTCTCTCATAGTGTATATATATATATATATATATATAATATATGTATGCATATACCACAACCACAATTACAACTGGAACGTCTGTGTTGATCTCAAAGTAGTGTCACTGCAGCTCATAAATACCAAATCCTGTTGTTTCATTTGTGAAAGGGACAGCCTCGCTAAAGAGCCTCATTATGGTAAAATCAACTGGCTGCTCCGTATTGCACACGTGTTAGCCCAGCAAAGATCTGTTTGCCTCCTCTTGTTGGAGTGATGAAAGCGATGAACAAGGGAGCTGCAGGATTTTGATATTTGAGACCGATATTTCCATGAATACCGGACGCCAAGATAAAGGAAAGGATTTTTGTTGGTCCACAAGTCAGACACATCATCAGTGACAAGTGGTTCAAAGATCTACTAGCGGGAGTCGGAGGAAATCACATTCACAGATGTTGTTGAGAATATCCTTGGCAAATGCAGGGCACCAAAATACATCCGGCTGGTTGGCAGCATGTTTCCTTCAAGCATACAAAACTATGAAGAGCAACATGACGATTAGTTTTCATCACTCACATGGGGACTTTTTCCCTGCTAATCCTAGTGCAGTCAATGATGAACATTTCAACCTTGGTTACGTGGAATCCATCAGTGCTGGCTGACTGTTGTCACTGAAACAAGAAACATCAGATGAGCTGTGCACATGTTAATCAGCAGTAAAACATTTTTTTAGCTTAAGTGAACCAATGCAATGTGTCAGCACCATTAAGCGGTTAAACACTCTAAATTGAATAAAAGTTATTGTCATGTTTCTCCAAATTCTTGTGATTCAACCAATCTGAAATTATATGTGGGTTCACCTTGAAGCCGTCTATCATAATAACCAATATTTTTTCAGGATCCAAAACATTTCAACAAAAATTGTCCAGTATAATAAGTAATTATGAATTTTGATAGATAAGAGATAGATATGGAAGGTGCTGATACATAGATGGATGGATAGGTGAAATTAAGTATATAATAGATAATAATGTTGCTATTAATCCTTAAACCCAGTCTTCATCTGTCTTCTTTATTTCTCTTCTGCTATGGAGAAATGCAATAAATGTCATGTGTGTGATCAGCATTATGTCCACCTACAGTTCAGTATATTCTTTTAAAGCATCCTCCCAACAAAGTAGCTCAGATCCAGATTTTTAGTAGTTTAAGACGCTAGCCATCATCTTCACCCATCCATTTGCTGGCATTGGATCTGCTGACTCAGACACCAGAGTTTGATACTAGATTTGCTGACACAGATTTGTGGTGATTTAAGACACTAGACATCATGTGTCCATTTGCTGACACAAACACTAAATTTGCTGACACAGAGGTGCAGTAATTTAAGAAACTAGATATCATTATCCATTCATTTGCTGTGAGTAATCTGTCCATTTTGCAAAATCCAATGTTCATATGATAGGAAGCACTATGTGAAAGACAGCAGCCAACTTCGGACAAGGAACACACTACTAAACAACATAATGTATGTGCACAGAAGCAGAATGTATACATGCACCCTGGTGCCACAGTGCTCCCTCTTGTTTTCAGTGCCCATGCCCATGCTCTGTAGTGCCCAACAATAAGCAGGTTCAGAGCTCTTCACTGAGGCTAGGGATCTGCACTGGCAATCAGAAGGTTGCCAGTTCAAATCCTGTAAATGCCAAAAGGGACTCTGCTCTGTTGTGCCCTTAAGCAAGGCCCTTAACCTGCAATTGCTGAATGCTTTGAGTAATGACAAAAGCACTATATAAATGCAAAGAATTATTAATTATTATTATTTACAAATTCACATTTACCACACCCTGGTGTCCTTAATCCTATCAATCATGACATTACCTTAATTTATTTTTCAAGTAATTCACAACCATTTCTTTACTATGTGCTTCACGATCCAGAGCACATTTCTTTCTCATTCTGCAGCTCATTTCCAAACTCCCATCTCTCAGCTACTTGCACTACCTTATGGTTTTGAAACTTCAGTTGCTCTTTCAATGTTTACTTCTCACACTGTTCTCCTTCAAATTCCAGAGACTGAACTTTTCTCTTCCATTTCTTGATGCCCCTGACTAAAAGATCTTCTACAACCAAGAGATGATGCGATAGATAGCCTTCTCCATGGATCACCTTCACATTTTTCACCATGTCCCATTCAATTTCCTAAACTCACAGATTAATTACACCACCAGATTCAAATGTCATCTTGTTTTTCTACTTATTAAGCATTTCAAGTGCATCGCCAAACTCCAGAGTCCTCAAAGCTGAAGTCCCCATGGACTCTTACATTTGAAAAGAAAAAAAAAAAGTTTTGATATGAAGTATTCTGTTAGTCTTGAATAGTTAGACAAACCATTGCTATTTCTGGAGAATAATTGCATTGACGTAGCTGTGGACAGATGCTCTTGCACAGTTTCTTACTAGTTTTCTCCTGATCTACTTGATTTGGTAGTTTCTTCTGTGGGCAGAATGTATAGGTCTTGGCTAGTCAAAAAGCAGCAATGATATCATAGTATGTGCTGTTTGAATTGATGGATAAAATAATATTCATTTATTCATTTTCCAAACTTGCCTAATGTGAAGTGACAAATCCAATTTTTTGCCTTAATGTGAAACTAACCTGATGTTTTCAGGTTCGAGTGGACACAGAAATCTGATCTTTACAAATTTGATTTAGCATCTGATTCATGGGCATGTGACATAAATGAGAATGGCCACATCAAAATTCCTGTGTTGTTTTACCTATACACATGGACCGAGTGATGTTCTCATCAGCCAGCCCCAGCAGTGCCACAGGACAACAATGGAGGAGAGCTATAGCTGTGATAACACTCACGGTCCCACCACTGTAGGCTCCATTCTCGTACCCAAACATCTATTTATACAGCAGTGCCAGCAATAGCTTTGAAAACATCACAATCTGGCCGTTTGGCTTTTTGTCGCCTTCTTGACCTAATCATATACAGATGACAAACTCTGCCATCCTGCAGAGTAAAATGTGATACATACACTAGCTACTAGTGTATCCATTTTGTTGGGTTTATGAGTCATCTCTCAAATATGACATATTTATTGTTGGTAATGCAGATGACTTGAGCACAAAGGCATCAGTGTACACATGCGTGCCATTTCGGGGGACAGATGTGTTCACATTACAGTTAACTACAGCAGATCACGTTGTACTCATGAATGTAAACCATCAAGATAAGCAAACCCGATCTGAACAAAAATCAGAATTGGGCCATGAGGCTTATGATGTGAACGTAGCATTAAATTTAGTGCCAGGGTTCAGTAAGAAACGACAGAGCTTATTTCATCCCTAGATGTAAGGTAGAAAGTCACCCTGGATGCGGAGCCAGCCCCTCACAAAACACACTTTGTAGCACCGAGTTAGTTTAAAGACCCAGTAAACCTACCCTACAAGTGACTGTGTGGAAGGTCGATTTACACATGAGGTCCTGCACTCCTTCTCACCAACTCAGGTCAGCTGATGAATGGTGTCAGGTGATACCACCTACACAAGGCATCAAAGTGCAATCTCCTTTCGTGTGTAGCTCCTTGCTGGTGGAAGAGCAGTCCACCTCCATCCAAACCACTGACTCCATCGCTGTGCTTAAGAAGACCTTGAAAACCCTCTTGTTCTGTGAATATCTTTTGTTTTTTTTATTTGAAAATAGTTTGATATGAAGTTCTTTGCAGGCAATAAAAGAGTCCCTTCTCTTGTCTTGGTCTGTTTGGTTAATAGCACTTCACTTTTGGTGGCCAGCTTTGTATCATTGTCCTGTAACAACAGTCCTCAGCCTCATGTTTACTTGGTTGTGTAGACCATTTCTGTAAGTCACTTTGGATCAAAGCATCTGCTATATGCATCATTTAGAATGTAGAATGAAAATCAGAGTACCTACAGAAAACCTCCTGCAGGAGAACTTGCACCCTTCATATACAGTAGACGAGCACCAGACTGGGATTTGCACACAAGACACAGGATCCATGAGACAGCAGCCGTAACCACTGTGCTCTAATATAATGTAATCAAAGGAAATGAAATGGCTTGCCTTTTTCCTGATAAATGTGGACTCCTGAGGTTTAATTTCTCTGGAATCAGTTGTAGACTGGAATTTTGTTTTTCTCTCCTATGGTGCCAGCTGGCCTTAGCTTACTATGCTCATATGTGAGCATAGTCTTACATTATTAATATTCAGAAGAGCCTAATTTAAGATAGCCTGTGGATATTTCTAGAATTATGTATATTTCTTTATGCAGTATGTTGCCTGGAGTTTTTTAATGAGTTGTTTTCTCCTTTATTTTGCCTTCTATATTTTTAAATTTGTACTCTGTACTGTGCTAGGGAATGGAAGTGTAACATAAAATGGCATCCTCTGAGCCACTTATTCCAGTTCAGGTTTGGAACCAGAGCCTATTCCAGTGGCACTAGGGGCATGGCAGGTAAAGGCTGCAGACAGGGTGCCATTTGTTCTCAACACACACAAACACCAGCACTCCTGTTCAGAGTCACCAGTGAACACAAGGCACACATTTTTGGAAATGTGGGAGAGAAACCACACAGAGAGAACATGCAAACTCCATATGGACAGCAATCAAGTGTAGGATCGGTGAGGCAGCAACACTATAACTAAACTTGGCGCCACTGTGAATGGAAGGGTCATATTTAAGAATCCCCTGCAGGCAAATTGAATTGTACTAATGTTCTGAACACTTTCAGTTTCACACACGTGTGCAATAAATATATAAATCCAAATATATGCAGTATTTGAAGAGCAAAAGAAGTCATGGGGTGCTGCAATTGATGCACACAACCCCTCTGCGTAATGTCAAAAAGCATACAGAACGTAATCTGATTCAGATATTCTTAAGATGTATTTTTCATGTTTTCTTTCATGGAGGATTGTGAAGGTGTTTTTGTGAACGTTTATGTGACAACCCGAGATATGATAGGAGAAGAACTGACATAGACACCAGCAGCATGTAATGGTTCATTGAAGACCATTTATTAAATTATTTGTGACAGGCCCAGACTAACTCTCCCTGTAGATCTTGGGATACACGGTTTAACTTCTTAAGGTTACTCCACTATCACCCATGGGAGATGCTTCATAAAAACACAGGAGCTTCTACACCGCGTCCTAGCTGTTTCTGTTGCTTTCAGTCTAGTCTGCCATGCTGTTCAGCACATCTCCTTTTATTCTGCTCCAGTATGTATGCCCCATTCTTCTGCAGACTTTCACCTGCATGCTTCTTCTCTGATCTGAGTCACTAAACTTAGGAAACTTCACTCACTAACAAAGAAGGTATCTCACTCTACCTTTGCCACTTCAGGAGGTGGTACACTCACTTCTTTCATTTGACAGCCCATAGATGGGCCAGTTCAATTCAGTGACTTACCTACTGATATGAACTAGAAGCCAAATAATCAAACTGCTTCACTGTCCAGCATTCCAGAAGATCTAATTGCTCAGACACAGTATCATCTTTTAATATGCTTTGGTGTGCTGGACTTGAGAGGTCCAATGAATCAACAAGTTAATTAAGAAGGTCAGCTCAGTTATGGCACACTCTCTGAACCCCCAGGAGGTAGTAGTGTTGGAGAGAACGAAGATAAAGCTTATAGCCATTATGAACAATGTTACACATCCTCTTTATGTTATCTATTATATACTTAATTTCACCTAATATCGAGAACTTTCAGCCAATAAATTATTCAACAGAGGCATGTCAAGAACAGGGATGGCTATACCGTATAGGGGAAGTAGGTGGCATTCTCTCACCTATAACTGACATAAACCAATTGCGTGAGGAAGGTGTGGCTTCAGGTTATGTTCACCGGGGCAAACTCTGATTGTTTCTGTCACACACCACCCTCAGCAGCACCACCACTCCATTCATGTATGATCTGTTTACAACTCCAAAAGGTAGCTCCTTCATCAAACATCCATGTACGATTTGCTTGAAACCCTGAGGAGGGACTAATAACCCCTCCCCTTCACCCTTCTCTCCACTCCTTAATCACACGTCAGTGTACAGCTCACTTGAATTTCTCAGTTTTTCATTCCAACATCCGTGTACAACTCTTGTGAATCCCCAAGTGAGGAGACCAGCCCCACTCTTTATCTGCAATAATATGAATAGCAATTCAGTTGAAGACTGTGTTGTTTGGGCGCAACATGTTCAGCGTTATCCAAGGGCAACACTGGTCAAGAAACATTTCTAGGGCTCCTTCATGCCTTCAGCAAACTGCCTTAACAGTGCCTCAGTATGACTATTCTTGTTTAAATTTAGCAAAGTCAGAAGTTTTTCTTTCTTCTGTAAAAGCTAACTTTCCCTTTAGGACAAATACAAACTATCTATCTATCTATCTATCTATCTATCTATCTATCTATCTATCTATCTATCTATCTATCTATCTATCTATCTATCTATCTATCTATCTATCTATCTATCTATCTATCTATCTATCTATCTATCTATCTATCTATCTTTTCTCTTCTTTTCTTTTCTTTTCTTTTCTCTCCTGCCTAACTAGAGTTTTATTTGTTTCGCCCCAGCCATCTCACCTCATCATTGGACTCAACTTAAGAGACTTATGAAATTATTCAATATAGAGTAGGTGGACTCTACCAATTTACTAATTATATATGTATTTTATGTGAGTCCATATTAATTAATTCTCTTGGTTATTCATTTTTATTCTCACCTATTTTTTTTTTATTTATTACTGGAATCAATCCGACATTTTGAAAACCAGTTTGAGCTACGTCCTGTGTATAAAGATGAGCTTTAGAAATAAATGCTGTTGGGGTATCATGCAGATTTTCTGAGTTGTCTCCGCTTGTCCATTGCAGGGATGATGAGGTTATTATAAGTGGAGAAGCCATGGGTGGGGTGCCAGCCCATTGCCGTGAACAATTAGATGCTCAGACCCTGACCCATTTACAATCAGTGGCCACCCAATCTCTTTGGCCTTCAGCTATAATATTGTAAAATTTACATTTAGTTTGTGTCTGCTGCAATTATAAGTAATTGAATTGGGAATACTTTTACCATGTTAAATCAGTATAAAACTTTAATGCTAAAATATGGTAGAACCAAGTGGGAAAGCTGAATTTATTTCTCATCTCAAAGTTTTAGCAAGCCTGTTGCAGCACCCTAACCACACATGCCGGTCATTCGAGCATTTCATTGTGAGGATACTTCTCATCAGAAGCCGCTGAAAAGCTTATGAGGATTTAAGGGAGAATGAATCGTGCAAAGTACCAGCCAAACCTAAAGGAAAAATCTGCCAGAGTCGGCCAAGAATGTAAAACTTGGGGAAAGATCTCATATTTCAAGCAAAGGCACATGGCACTGAGGTGTTGTGGAAAAGAAAATGAATGTCCTCGAATGGCACTATGGGGAGAGTCTGTTGTAGGCCCACTATGAGGCAGTAACTCAGAATCCTACTCAACCACTGCAGAAATGGGCGGCCAAAAGTTCACAAAGTCAGGAAACTTCACATGAACAGGGCCTGGCTGCAAGTCCATATTTTTTAATACTTGAGCCTTAAATATCACTTTGAAACCTAAAACAATGTTTAGATAATGATTCTCGTAAGGGATTTTGAGGCTGTATAAATATGCTTTGTATGTAAAATGTAAAAAAATATGTGTTTGTGTGTGTATCGAGTGTGTCTTGATTTCATTGACATCCTGGCAATCTCCCACTTACAACCGTTGAATTACAAATTATCTTTTTTATCTTTATACACAGTTACTGATATCCTTGACTGTTGGAGTTTACCATCTTTGCAAACTCTGGATTTTTCAAGTTTGCCTTCCACACTTCTACCTTTTGCATTTTCTAAGTACCCACTAGAAAAATGTCAATTTTGGAATTCCATTTAACATAGCTCAGGGTCAGTAAAGCTTGAACCCATCCCAACAGAAAACAGGCATGAGTCAGGAAGTTACTCTTGATGGGGCCAGGTCAATTTAGAATTGCCAGTTAATCTAACATACACACTTTGAGGTGTGGGAAAATAGCCTAAGAAAATGTGTGATTATTGCAGCAAGAGTATGTCTCCTTAGGGGTCGATACAGATCTATCTCCATCTGTCTGTTTGTCTGCCGGTCCATTTGTCTATCATTAAATGTGAAGATGTAGCATTAGTCTGTTTTGGGAACTAATTTGAAAGGTGCATGGGAAGCACAGCACACATTTTCTTCCTCCACCCTTAGATCAGAAAAACATCACCCAAAAACTGAGCAGAAACCTCGCTTGAAGCCCCGCTTCTGTCCACGCCTCTTCTGGTTCACTTCTTTGAAGATCTGCAGCCTAAGAAAGTTTGCGCATTCACTTTATCTATCTATCTATCTATCTATCTATCTATCTATCTATCTATCTATCTATCTATCTATCTATCTATCTATCTATCTATCTATCTATCTATCTATCTATCTATCTATCTATCTATCTATCTATCTTTAGATACATGGTAGGACTATTTTGCACCCTTCTCTTTTTTTCCACATAAAAGTTCATACATTTGTTTTTCAGAGCAGGATTTGCGTTGTTTGCATTTACATTAATCTTTATGACCATTTTTTCCCAGAATTTTTTCTTTTTTTTTTTTTTTTTTGCCATTTTGTAGTGCTGAAGGTACAAAAGTTCCCTACCTGTTGTCTTGGTCATAAAACATGAAAAAAAGTTAAAAATTGCAGTTATCTGGGGGAAGGCATACGATTATTAATTGACACATAATTATCTAAGAAGTCAACAACCTTTAAAATTGCAGATCATGTTGCTCCAAAAAATGCCCTGCAAGGTCTTAGCCTTCTGATTGACCTATCACCCAAAGGTGCACTTGCTTAGAGGTGTTTAAATAACATATTAAAATCTCGTGATCCACCTCACCAATTGCTTTGAGTTTTTCACAGTTTGTGCAGAATATCGATATGTTTCAGTCTTCCAAATGGCATTGAATTTCATTTTACATTTTTTAAGTTAATATTTTTGTTTTCTAATGGGGTTTCCTATGTACACAATGTGAGTGTTTGAAAACTGCTTTATAACGATTTTTATTCTTTTAATAACAAACATGTGTGCTTAAATCTCTTTTGATTTGACACATATATTCCACAAAAACATTTTTATCCGCGGGTTTTTTGTGTTTTATAAGAAATAAATACAGTGATCTTTGTAACTTGAAAACACGTTGTTAACCAGCACTTCCGGTAAGGTTCTGCAGAGTATAGTGCTTCGGAAGACGGCTTCAGGGCTGCTATTTGCCATTGGAGCGCCCCCTAGATGGAAGTCAATTGGGAAAGTTTTTTTCATTGTAAAACCTTACCAATTTTCCATTTAATCAAACATATAGTTATCATTTTAAGTATATCTGTGTTTAATTTTCCAAACATCCGTCCATCCATTATCCAACCCGCTATATCCTGACTACAGGGTCACGGGGGTCTGCTGGAGCCAATCCCAGCCAACATGGAGTGCAAGGCAGGAAACAAACCCCGGGCAGGGCGCCAACCCACCTCAGGGCGATTTTCCAAACATACACATCTATATTATGTTGAGTGCTTTGTAACACAATTTGTAATAGCTATGAAAGGTGCTATATACAGCTTTTATAAACTGAATGTGGATTTCCAGTGCAGAAATTATTGGGTAAAAACATCTACTGTATATTATAATTTCAAATGTTAGTAATGTAAAGATTTTTTCTTTAATTCTTTTTTTTCCCAAAAGTGTGTTTAATCTTTCTATTACTTTTAAGAATACTACGATGTATTTATTTATTTATTTGTAACTTACTGATACTCTCTGACAACTGACATAACGCATAATTTGCTCTCAAATCCACTTAATCCAATTCAGGGTCAGACAGCCAAATCCTGGACAAGTACCATGAGCATATATAAATGAAATGTATTATTATTAGTAAGGTGGCAGTCTAATGCATGACCCACTCATTCACATACTGGGGCCAATTATGAATCATAAAGCAACTTAACCTGCATGTGTTTTTGTAACAGGAGGACAAATTCTCCGTTAGGTGTGGTAGTAAAACTCAGGTTTCTGGATCTGTAAAGCATTGGCACCACCCAGCAGGCACCATGCTGCCCAACTGATCAGCAAAAGAAATCCATCTATTCATTCATGTATTCACTTTAAAAGGCCTCTTAGTACAGTTCAGGAGCAAAGGTGCAGGAGCCTACCCTCGCAGCATGGCAAGCAGGGCAGCAGCCAAACCCGAATGGGATGCCTGTCAATACCAGGATGTATTCTCTCTCTCTCACACACACACACACACACACACACACACACATTGGACAAGATCAGAGTTTCTGTTTAATATAATCTACACAGCTGTGTCACATGATGACATGTCATTTTGTGACTCGCTTAATCCAGACCAGGGTCTCATATAGAGCTGGAGCCTATCTCAGCTAGCATAGGACACAAGGCAGGAACAAGCCCTGGGCAGCGTGCCAGTCCATCGCTGGGCAAACACACACACACACAGGGCCCAGTTTAGCATCACCAGTTCACCTAACTTGCATGTCTTTGCACAGTGGGAGGAAACTGGAGCACCTGGAGGACACCCACACAGACAAGGGAAGAACATGCAAATGGCAAACCTGGTCACCTTACTGCGAGGCAGCAGTGCTACAACAGTGCCAACATGCCACAACATGATGTGACAGCAAAATTCCATAATGTTGTGAAAAATATACAAAGATATGGAGACAATGACAACTTTATTTCTTTTGCATACCTAATACTGTAGTAGTAGGGTGTTGTACCGTGTTAGCCATTATGAATGGGCTGAGAAGTCAAGCAAAATGACCCCTTTTATTGGCTAACTGAGCAGATTTCAATATGCAAGGGCAACTCAGGCCCCTTCTTCAGGCAGATATTATCAATGCAGATATTATCAATACATATCGCACATAAATTATCATATCAATGCAGATATTATCAATACATATCACACATACATATCTTGCCTGAAGAAGGGGCCTGAGTTGCCTCCAAAGCCTGCATATTGTAATCTGCTCAGTTAGCCAATAAAAGGGGTCACTTTGCTTGACTTCTCACTACACACCTAATACTGCAAGTTAAAATAAAGCCATTTATTACTCTACAGTTTATTCTCCACATTAACATTCTAAAAATTAAAATAATCTGATTATAATCACCATACTGTCTCTACTAAAGGCATTTGTTTCATGTTTATAAAAGTTTAGGCTTCGAGAAATTCTCTCCATGATGACTGCCATATTAGAAGGCCTCAATATCAGGCCTTTGTGTTTGCTATTATTTTATTAAATGTAAAAGGTCTTGCTAAGATGCAATTGTCATTCTATACAAAAAACAATATTATTTAAGTAACGCTATATGTTGTTTATATAGTAAAACTAGCAAAATACCCGCGCTTCGCAGCAGAGAAGTAGTGTGTTAAAGAGGTTATGTAAACATATACAGTGGAACCTCGAGATACGAGCACCTCTGTATACGAGAAATTCAAAATACGAGGAAAGTATGAGCGAAAAATTCAGCTCTAAATACGAGCATTGGTTCGCGTAACGAGCCACGAGCCAGGCTGTGGGTATAGCTCGCGGCTTAGCAAGGGGGCATGGTAGCAGTTGCGAGCCGCGATCTGCTGTGTCTGCGTTTCTCACTTAAGTGCACAGGTGGGAAACTGCCCACATCCATGATTGTTCCTGTGGCTGATGGGCTGCAGCTGCCATGTCCTACCCGCATATATAGAGAAGCGCGAGCAGGTTAAGGGGGAGAAAAAGTAAAAGAGAGAGAGAGAGAGAGAGAGAAAAAAGGCAGGCAGGCAAGTGCAGGCTCGGGTGTAGCTGAACAGGCGAGCCAAACAGCTGAAGCAGGACGGTGTAGAGAAGGTCAGCTGCATTAAGAGTGTCTCGCCTGTTGCAGAGCCCGCAGGTGAGACGCTAACAGAGAAGAAGCACCGGGGATTGTCATCTGTTTTTAAAGACTGCTTCTTGTTGACGTTTTAACCTCGTGTTAAAGGATTGTTATTCTTGTGTATTTTAAACCTCCACTTCACAACTGTTTTAAGGATTATTTATTTAAAGATTTATTGAATGCTCTACTGCACTTTGGACACCTGTTTTGATTCTTTTAATAATCAGTTATATTATTTACCAGTGTTATTTATTAAAGGTAGACTACAGTATATATAATTTATCAGTGTTATTTATTAGGAAAATTGATTTTTATGTTAATATATTTGGGGTGCAGAACGGATTAACTGGATTTCCATTATTTTCAATGGGGAAGTTTGTTCTAGATACGAGAAATTCGCTATACAAGCTCAGTTCTGGAACGAATTAAACTCGTATCTAGAGGTTCCACTGTATATACATAAACATATATACTTATCCATATTACTAACCGAGAATGCTAAACCGGATGATGGACGCAGGCACATCCGGCCATGGGCCGTAGCTGCAAAAAGACGTACTGCGCCGGCGCAACAAACAGTCCGCGAGAGTCGGCTGAGGACCCGAGAAAGGCGGACAAAAGAGGGCGACAGAGGCGGATGAGGGTCCGCGAGAGACGCAGGCGCAAAAAGAGTCCGACAGGAGCACAGAAAACAGGAGTGAGCACATACAGAAAGGAGTCACAAAAAAAAGAGTACTCAAACGAGGGGAAAGCACGAAACACATTGCACACGAAACTAAACACACCACAAAAAAAAGAACAGACGAGCGCACAATAGCAAGGCACGACCATACCCCCGCCACCCTACAGGCACGGGACGGGACGGGACGGGACACACACCAAGAGGGGGATTCAACAAGCCCATGGAAGACCAAAAAAAAGAACACAAAACCACCCCACAGACCCTACAAGCAAGGGACGGGACACACACAAAGAGGGGGAGAGAGGCGGATGAGGGGCCGCGAGAGACGCAGGCGCAAAAAGAGTCCGACAAGAGCACAGAAAACAGGAGTGAGCACATACAGAAAGGAGTCACAAAAATGAGGCTCAACAAGCACCAAAATAAGGAAAAGGCACATAAAAGAGTACTCAAACGAGGGGAAAGCACGAAACACGTGAAACGGACTTTGCGCAAAGCCGAGGCGAATAAAAAAAAAGAAAAAAATAGCGCGTCACAAATAATGGACATGCAACAAAAAGGCAAGCAACCGCAAAAAGCAAAACATGCCCGTCGCGGTCATCAACGCCACGCACCTGTTAAACGCTTACGACAATTGGCTGAAAACGCCTTCAATAAGGAATCCACTATTGAGGAAAATTCATTGGGATTAATGAATGTCATTTGCAATCATTGTCATTCACTTAACTTCACAGAAGAAACAATTGGCAATACAAATAATGAATTTACACGTTGTTGTCAAAAAGGTCAGATTACACTGCCTCCTTTACATTCATATCCTGAATATCTAAAGAAGCTTCTAACTAACGATGTGCCTGAAAGTAAAAACTTTATGAACTGTATTAGATCCTACAATAGTTCATTTGCTTTTGCATCTACCAGAGTAAATATCAGGCCACCAAAAGGCAATGGCCCATACTGCTTTCGCATATGTGGACAAATATTGCATTGCATTGGAACGGTGCACCCTGAAACAAATCAACAACGCAAATATGCACAAATCTACATCCTAGATCCGGATGAGGCGATCTATCAACGCATGAACCTTCCTGAAAACAAACAATGCACAGAGCTTATAATGAGAAACGTCACTCATGTCATAAACAATCACCCATTAGCTAAGTCTATAAAAATGCTACATGAAGTTGAAAAGGAGGCAAATACAAAAGCAAATGCAGAAGGTATAGCAGCAACTACAATTGCTTTGGTCTTGATAAAGGACAAGGAACAAGATCCAAGACGATACAATCTGCCCGTCGTTAATGAAGTGGCAATTGTCTTTCAAAGTAAAGATGGTGAGCCTCCATTTCACAGAGATATTGTTCTACATTTACGTCCTGATAAAAACAACACACCTACATTCAAACGCATAGACATTTGCTTTCCGCTTCTTGATACTTTAACATACCCCATATTATTTCCAACTGGACAGGAAGGATTGGCTCTTATGCTCCTTGGGTATACATTGGAAAACTTCCATTTACCAAATGTTCCAGATTCCTTACCGGATATAAATTACACACCTATTGATCTACAACAAGAAGAACGAATTGCACAAACTATGCTTTCCTCTTTAAATGAATTACAATCTGATGCTTTTCAACAAATTATTCATGCCACGGAGGACAACAGCCCTATACCCAAATGCTTCTTTCTTGACGGCCCTGGAGGAAGCGGAAAAACATACCTTTATGAAACACTTATACATTTCTTTGCTGCAAGACAACAGATGATTATCGCATCTGCTACAACCGGAGTGGCAGCAAATCTGTTAATAAATGGTCGTACATGTCACTCAATATTCAAAATACCGGTCCCAATCACAGAGACATCAGTATCCACTATGAACATTCACAGTAGCAATGCCCGAGACATCCGTCTTGCAAAACTGATAATTATTGATGAATGTACAATGGCATCCAGTCACTTACTCAACACCATTGATAAACTTCTACAAACGTTGATGAATAATAATATTCCCTTTGGAGGAAAAGTTCTTTTATTAGGAGGAGATTTTAGACAATGCTTAGCTATTGTTCCACATGCCATGCGCTCAGCTATTGTTCAGTCCACCTTAAAATACGCAGACAATTGGCATTGCTTTAAAACAATACAGTTGGTACAAAACATGCGATGTCCAGATCCAGAATATAACAGTTGGCTAATACAACTGGGAAATGGTACACTCACAAATACAGATGGACTTCACCCAGATATTATTTCCATTCCACAATCCTTTATCTCAGACGACTTAGTAAAAGAGATATTTGGAACAGCAATCACATTAGACCAAATACCCCTGTTAACACAACGCACTATATTATATCCAAAAAATATTAATGTTAATCACATTAATAACCAAGTCATTTCATTACTTCCTGGAGAGACACAGATCTTTCTAAGCTCAGACAAAGTTGACTCTGATGACGACAATGAACATATAAATTTCCCCTTAGAATATTTGAACACTATTAACCCTGCCGGATTACCACAACACAACCTTACCCTTAAAAACGGAACAATAATCATGCTATTAAGAAACCTTAACACAAAACAGGGTTTATGCAATGGCACACGGTTAGTCGTCAACACCATGACACGCAATGTTATTCAAGCAACAGTTCTTACAGGATCACATGCTAACAATACTGTTCTCATTCCTAGAATTGACCTTACAAGTTCTGAGCTAGAATTACCTTTTACATTGAAACTCCGACAGTTCCCCATTAAACCTGCATTTGCCATGACCATCAACAAATCACAAGGACAAACCATGGACAAGGTTGGCATCTACCTCTCTGAACCCGTTTTTGGACATGGACAACTTTATGTTGCCTTCTCACGTGTTCGCCGTTCATCTGACGTTAAAGTTAAAATTATAAATAATCCATGCCAAGGAAGACTCATTCAAGGACAAGACACCATCTTTACTACTAATGTTGTATACAAAGAAATATTCCAATAAAACATTAATATATGACAAACACTCTATTTGTTATTTCTATGGGCATCATCCAAAGCTGCACACTATTCTATATCTAATTCATACATCTGACTCTTTCTCATGTCCCAACGCCAGGGGTTGGCGATCGAAGCGAGCAGGGGGCGGAGCCCCCTAGTATATACATATCTACATATACACATATCTACATATATACATATATATATACATATACACATCCACATATATACATATATCAACATATATATATACACATACATATACACACATACATACATACACACACACATATATATACATATCTACATACATACACATCTATCTATCTATCTATCTATCTATCTATCTATCTATCTATCTATCTATCTATCTATCTATCTATCTATCTATCTATCTATCTATCTATCTATCTATCTATCTATCTATCTATCTATCTATCTATCTATACATATATATCTCTATCTATCTATATATATACATCCCCGTGCTTTGCAGCGGCAAAGTACTGCTTTTAAATTTTTATTAAGAAGAAAACCTTTTTAAATTGAGTGAAAATCTACCAATAACAATTTGTTAAGGATCTGTTTTTTTGTGAAGCTGACTTCACACAGCGTCTCCGCTGTTTTATAAACGAACGTCATATAAGGTCTTCCTTTTTCATCGCTTTGCCAATGGAAGCAGCCTTTTTATTTAATCCTGTTTTTACGATTGTTCTGTTTGTATATCCGGTTGTAATATGACCAAGCTGTGCAAGCACACTCTTGAGAAAGCAACGTATAGTTGTACAGGAGAAAAGCAATGTTTCCTGAAATCAATGGCAACCTTTTGTAGGTCTATGAACGTAATTTAAACTTTAGGTTTACACGGTGCTTTCTTTCCGAAGTACCTGCACTCATGAATATGTCTGTATGCGTCATTCGCTCAAATCCCCGCGGTTCGCACCGCCGAAGTTCTGCTTTTAAATTTTTATTAAGAAGAAAAGAAAACCTTTTAAAATTGAGGGAAAATATACCAATAACAGTTTGTTAAGGATCTGTTTTTTTTGTGAAGCTGCCTTCACTCGAGTGATCACTTCGAGCTTTAAGCCTGAGAAATCACCCCGTAAATGCACACGTTTAATTGCACATGTGTTAATATGTATGCTTACAAAGTATTAAAAGACACTCAACAATTACATAGTATTAAAAGACACTCAAAAATTAATGTCATTTACCTTCGTTCCTGCGTTTGACTCGTGCTGTAAATCTCTTCCTTGTTTTCACTTCACGTGATTACGTAGGAGGCGTAATACGTGATGGCGCGATACGTGACTCCGCCTCCTCCATTAGAGTATATGGACAAAAAACAGGTTCCAGTTATGACCATTATGCGTAGAATTTCGAAATGAAACCTGCCTAACTTTTGTAAGTAAGCTGTAAGGAATGAGCCTGCCAAATTTCAGCCTTCTACCTACACGGGAAGTTGGAGAATTAGTGATGAGTGAGTGAGTCAGTCAGTCAGTCAGTCAGTGAGGGCTTTGTCTTTTATTAGTATAGATTATTTTAATTTCTAAAAATAAAATATAACATTAATGTAAATCATTATTTTCCTATCATTTCTGTTTATAGAATGTGTTTACTGTGCAGCCTTGACTTGATTGTGTCACACAAGCAGATCTGCTTCTTGTATTTCAGAAGGTTTATGATGTCATATTGTATTTAAATTCTCTAACATGAACAGCAGTGAAATAAGAATGCATAGTAATGTAAATTCTAACCCAAGGTTAAAGTGCAAAACTCAAATAAGCAACACATTAAAAATGCTTACCTGAATGCTATCAATAATGAAAGTAAAATAAATTAAATGTAATAATATGTAGCTAAGCATAATTATGATATTACAGCAATAACAGAATAACCTGATGGGATGAGCAGGACATGGAGCGGCAGACGTTTAACGGGAAAGACAGACAGAACTGAAAAGGGCCGGAGGGTGTTGTTCTTTTTGTCAGACAGAATTTAAACTCAAGGCCTCTTCATTTGGACGATGAGCCCACCTTAGTGAGGTCATCTGGATTTGTCTGGAAAGCATTCAGGGATGAGGCCTTCTTTTAGGAGTGTGTTATAGACCCCCAATGCAGACAGCAATTTAATTTACTAATATGAACTAGCTAACGTAACCAGTGACTGTTTAATAAGCCATTAGTGAAGGGGGAGCCTGTCTGCAGTTTGTAATAATCAGATAGAATTGATGGTGTGCATGTGATTGGACCACTGGGGTCAGGTGACCAGCATATCATTCAATTCTCATTATTTTGGAAGAACGAAGAGAAACAGATGTGGCAGAGCATGAAAGGAATAAACTGGAATAAGCTTTTAGGTGTGAAGACAGAGAGCAAAGAGCAGTGGAGCCGCTTTAAAAACATTTACACAGGACACAGGACAAGTTCATCCCAAAATCTGGAATTAGAAAATAGTAAATACTTTCCTGTTTTAAAAAACAATCTTTGTGTTATATGGTCTGGGAGTGTCATCACTTCATGTGTAAATCACATTAAAAGACAATTCTCAATTTAAAAATAAGAAAAATTCAGCATTTTATCTAATGCATTGTGAATCATTATTAGTATATATGCTTTATTGAATGCTTAAATTATTTGTGTCCTGCTTATTCCCTACCATTCAGCATCAAAAGCACCAGAACTTGTCCATTCAGCAGTAACAGACAGGACAGACAGATGACACCTGCAGTCAGATGTGCTATTCCAGTTTGAGGGGACACTTAAAATGACCGGCATGTCACACCAGTGTGGTACAAAAAGCCAAAAAGACATATGAGGGACATGAAAACATGACAGAGACAGACCTGCAAATCAAATAACTGCAAACTTTCAGGAATAAATGGTCAAAGTCGGCCACTAACAGCCAATCGGAATGCTGGACCACAACAGTAGTGTTTGGTCAGTGGTCTGTGATATTCTTCTACCATTTCTGTCTTCTGATTATTGATTTTTCTAAAAAAAAATCACATTGACTGGGAATGCCTTGGTCTGCGAGTTTCTTTTAAGTACAGTAACATGTAAAAGTACTCAGTTGGTAGTGAAACCCTAATCATGCCTGCTTCCACTCTCACAAGGGGCTTGCTTCTCACAATCCAATGTCAGCTGGGCAACTCTGTGCAGTTCTGTCATTTAATCTACTGTCACTATGCCTTATAATACAACAAATATGATTAAAATTTATGATCTACTTTTGAATAAACATGCAGCATCAATACAGGACTGAGTACAACTACACAACAGACCTAAAAGACTAATGTGAGCAATAAAAAAACAAAAATATAGAGTACTGTACAGGCATACAGAGTACATCATATAAAAATACTAAGAGTAGGATGAATAAAGAAATCAAAATACATATTTCCAGTTAACAGTGTGCTTTAATCTAATGCTATACTGGGTGAATTCATCCTTAAGGTTTATTAATGGCACCAGGCCATTGATTATATGAGACGTCTTTGTCCAGTATGAAGGCATTGGGAGCTGCAGCCTACTGTGGGGACAATGGGTTTAAAGTAAATGTATAAGAGTGTCAGGAGGGGGGCTGACAACAAACCTGTACAGCTAAACATTTGATTAAATGTCACCATTTCAGGATACAAAAAGGCCCTTTTTTGGGCATGTTGCAAAAGTTCCCTGAAAGTTACAAATGTACCCTATGCAGAGTTACAAAAGTTCCCTACTAAAGTTACAAATGTGCCCTTTTTAATGTTACAAAGAGGCCCTAACATCTATCTCTCTATCTATCTATCTATCTTACATTGCTTTTCCTGTCTGTATTTGTTGTGTCTTTCTGCCATCAATAGGTGGTGATCACAGTTTTACAGAAATAGTCATTTGTCTTACCACATGCTGTACAGTACTCTGTGAAGTGTACGCCTAATAGTTGTCCTTGTGCACCTTTCACATAATTAACAGAGATTGAATGGGGTCAAACTATGGAACAAATTGGACAGGATGTATTCAGAATACATTGTTTTTCACAAAGATAGTACCTACACCCAGACAAATGGTTCTGAACCTCCCCAGGGCATGGGCCCTGTTGTGGACTGCCATGGGCTTCAACTCCAAATGTCCCTAAAAAGAGTGAGTTAAGAAAACAAATATGAGCATGCATCAGAAACCAAAGGTATGTCATCTCCATGGTTGAAATGTAAATTAAAAGTTTTTTTTTTTGGTTGAGCTGCTGAACAGAAGCCATCACTAAATGCAGCTACTACTAATAATGCAAGTAAACAATCTGTCTTTCAGCAGTAATTAAACAGTTAGTGCTTTGGCAAAAATAATGTGTTTAAACTTTTCTTTTTATCAGCTCTAAGTGTATCTGTAGTTGAGAACATTTTGTTTAAAACATCAAGAGATGTCAATGTTCTTGTCTGAGGGGAGCACAACTTGATACTATTGATATCTCATTCTGGTATAAAATGATGACACACATTTCATGATGTTTCTTTTCACAGCAAGCCAGAAAGCCTTATGATGTGCGAGATGTCATAGAACAGTATTCCCAGGGTAACCTCAACCTGATGGTGCGGATTAAGGAGCTACAGAGACGGTACCTATCATTTTTGCTTTTCTATAAATATTTAAGGTGGGCTGGCACTTCTGCTTAACAACTTCAGTGGACTGAATGGTCTTATGATTCTGTTGCTTTCATAATTTATTTCGGCCCTCAGAAATTTTTACTAATCTAGTGCTGTAGTTGCTTTTGGAATATTGAACCACAGAAAAGCTAACTTTGTGCTTATTTTTCACTCAGTATTTCTGTTAGAGTAATTTCAATTTTTAATAACATATTTTGTTGTTACCACATTGCCATTTTGCGTTTTATTGGTGATGTCATTTTCTGTCCCTCATGCTGTGATACAATGCACTGTTGCTAGAGGCATGGTTATCATGTAGCGTCACACATTAGAAAACTTTTGACAAAAGCAGGCCATTCAGCCCAAAGATCTTGCCAATTCTATCCACCTCATTCCTCCAAAATAACATCAACTCAGGTTTTGAACGTCTCTCAAGTCCAACTGTTTATCATGCTAGTTGGTCACTTATTCCATGTATTTATGGTTCTCTGTTAGAAGAAAATTAGTGCGAAATTTACCATTAACAAGTTTCCAACTTTGTCCCCATATTTTTGTTGAACTCATTTTAAACTAATAGTCTCGATCCACTGGACTAATTCCCTTCATAATTTTAAACACTTCAATCAGGTCACCTCTTAATCTTCTTTTGCTTAAACTGTAAAGGCTCAGCTCTTTCAATCTTTCTTCATAACTCATCCCCTGTAGCCCTGGAATCAGCCTAGTTGCTCTTCTCTGGACCTTTTCTAGTGCTGCTGTGTCCTTTTTTATAGTTTAGAGACCAAAACTGCACACAGTACTCCAGATGAGGCCTCATCGGTGTGTTATAAAGCTTGGGCATAGCCTCCTTATACTTGTACTCTACACATTGAGAAATATAACCTAACATTTTGTTAGCCTTATTAGTTGCTTCTGAACGTTGTCTGGAGGTTGATAATGATGAGTCCACAAATCTAAGCAGTACTTTCAAGTTTGAGACCTTCCGTTGTGTATTCAAATCTAACTTTTTTACTTCCTATGTGTAATACTTTACATTTACTGACATTAAATTTCATCTTCCACAAATTTGCCCAAGCCTGTATGCTGTCCAAGTCCGTCTATAATGATTTAAAATGCTGCTATATTCCTCTCTAACTGCCTTTTATCTTCCCTAATATTCTTCTTAATGGTTGCCCTCATGTTTTCATTCACCCAGCGATTCACATTTGATTTATTGGTCTTACATGCCTTATTCATAAGTTTTCTTCATTTGCAGCTTCATTTTTAAATCTTTATTTGCCTACTGCAGAGTTTGTTTTTTTTAATTTCCGATTTATTACAAATGTTAGAATGTGTCTGTCCCGCTTTATATGTAAAACATTTTTAAACCTGTCCCACTGCTCCTTGACTGTTTCTACACTTAACACTAGAATCCCTGAAGCCTACCAAAAAACTTGCAATCCCGGCCCACCTTAAATACCTTCGCACCTATCCATCAGCGTCTTTTGTTTTGTAAATGCAGCGATCAGCACAAGTAGCCTGCTGTCCGACCCCCCCTTGACGGAGATCAACTTGGGCAAAAAGTTCTCCCAGCTCAAGCCAAGGCTCTTTATCTGCATGTGAGGTGCCTGGGGTTTTATAGGTTAAATAATGCAGTATATCATTATTTGTAATACATGCATTTCATGTGTGTTCCTTGTCTACAACAATCTGGGTAAGTATAGGATGAAAGGAAATGCAAGGCAAGAAATGCTGAACACATACAGTCATATGAACAAGTTTGAGAACCCCTCTCAGCCTGCATAATAATTTACTCTACTTAAAACAAAAAAGATAACAGTGGTATGTCTTTCATTTCCTAGGAACATCTGAGTACTGCGGTGTTTTCCGAACAAAGATTTTTAGTGAAGCAGTATTTAGTTGTATGAAATTAATCAAATATGAAAAACTGGCTGTGCAAAAATTTGGGTACCCTTGTAATTTTGCTGATTTGAATGCCTGTCACTGCTCAATGCTGATTACTTACAACACCAAATTGGTTGGATGAGCTCGTTAAGCCTTGAACTTCATAGACAGGTGTGTCCAATCATGAGATATAAAGGTATTTAAGGTGGTCAGTTGCAAGTTGTGCTTCCCTTTGACTCTCCTCTGAAGAGTGACAGCATGGGATCCTCAAAGCAACTCTCAAAAGATCTAAAAACAAAGTTTGTTCAGTCTCCTGGTTTAGGGGAAGGCTACAAAAAGCTATCTCAGAGGTTCAAACTGTCAGTTTCAACTATAAGGAATGGAATCAGGAAATGGAAGGCCACAGGCACAGTTGCCGTTAAACCCAGCAGGTCTGGTAGGCCAAGAAAAATACAGGAGCGACATATGCGCAGGATTGTGAGAATGGTTACAGACAACCCACAGATCACCTCCAAAGACCTGCAAGAACATCTTGCTGCAGATGGTGTATCTGTACATCCTTCTACAATTCAGTGCAATTTGCACAAAGAACATCTGTATGGCAGGGTGATGAGAAAGAAGCCCTTTGTGCACTCACGCCACAAACAGAGTCGCTTGTTGTATGATAATGCTCATTTAGACAAGGCAGATTCATTTTGGAACAAAGTGCTTTGGACTGATGAGACACAAATTGAGTTATTTGGTCATAACAAAAAGCGCTTTGCATGGTGGAAGAAGAACACCGCATTCCAAGAAAAACACCTGCTACCTACTGTCAAATTTGGTGGAGGTTCCATCATGCTGTGTGGCTAGTTCAGGGACTGGGGCCCTTGTTAAAGTCGAGGGTCAGATGAATTCAACCCAATATCAAGAAATTCTTCAGGATAATGTTCAATCATCAGTCACAAAGTTGAAGTTACACAGGGGCTGGATATTCCAACAAGACAATGACCCAAAACACAGTTCGAAATCTACAAAGGCATTCATGCAGAGGGAGAAGTACAATGTACTGGAATGGTCGTCACAGTCCCCTGACTTGAATATCATCGAAAATCTATGGGATGATTTGAAGCAGGCTGTCCATGCTCAGCAGCCATCAAATTTAACTGAACTGGAGAGATTTTGTATGAGGAATGGTCAGAAATACCTCCATCCAGAATCCAGACACTCATCAGAGGCTATAGGAGGACAGCGTCTTGAGGCTGTTAGATTTACAAAAGGAGGCTCAACTAAGTATTGAAGTCATATCTCTGTTGGGGTGCCCAAATTTATGCACCTGTCTAATTTTGTTATGATACATATTGCATATTTTCTGTTAATCCAATAAACTTAATGTCACTGCTGAAATACTAGTGTTTCCATAAGGCATGTCATATATTAAAAGGAAGTTGCTACTTTGAAAACTCAGCCAATGAGAAACAAAAATCCAAAGAATTAAGAGGGGTTCCCAAACTTTTTCATATGACTGTACCTAAAGCAGAAACTTTTTCCATGTTATACTAATAATGACATGAATTGTATAATGTGTGAAGATTTTAGTCCAAATATCAAATAAACGTGTGTTTTTATTCAAGAATATAACCAAAGGGAAAAAAAGCATTTGATTTACATGTTGCTGTCGATGAGTTAAAAACCCAAGCTCAAATATCAATCAACAGGGAGTTTATACGTGTTCTTGAATAGTGCTGAGGTTAGAAGTGCTGCCTTGTAACCCAAAGGTCCCGGGTTCAAGACCGAGTGTTCTGCAGTTTGAGTAGTGAGCTGCTATTATTACTATAATATAATAAAAACATACAGTACATTTGATTTGAGTCTATATACAACTGTTTTATAGTTTGGCAACTTGTAAAAGTTGGCGTTTGTTTTTTTATTTTATCAGTTTTATTCTCTCAGTGACGTTCACGTGGTACAAGGAACTTGCCTTTTCCCTCAATGAGCTGATGGCATTTATCTCCATTCTTTTCACAAGAGCAGCAATGACCACAGTGGGTTTTGTGGCTGATTCCTGCTCAGAACTATTTCTACTGTTACTCTTGAAGTTCATTTCGAAGGGATTTTGACTTCTGTTTGTTTCTGATTTTGCCCCATTATTTTGGTTGACAGTTTTTGTGTCCCTTGTATGTGAACCCTTCTCAGTTCTGACTACTTCTCTTCTAAGCCTTCATTAGCCTGCTGTCACTTCCTATTGACCCACCATAATCCACTTAATTCAGTTTGAGCTCACCTGGCAGCATTGAAGACAAGAGAGAAACCCACCCTGAACAAGGCACCAGTCCCCTCTCAGTTCCAACTCACATGCATATTTGGAATCACAAGATACTAAAACTTAAATCCCATGTCTTCAGGAGGTTGGGTGGAATACCTGATGCAGACTTGAGGAGAATATGCAAACTTCAGAGAAGCAATGGCTAGGCTTGAGATTCCAAAATCAGTACACTGGGTCTGAGGTGCAGCAGCTCAATCAGGTATAAATGTTAAATATTGTTAATATTAAATATTATTTTTCCTCCTCGTACAAAAGGTCAAATCAACTACAGTACCTAGAGAAGTAATTCTGGGTCCCCACCAAAGGCATTAAAGTCCTCTTGATTTCAAGAACCACTAATTGATTCTTTAATTTAAAATTTAAATTATATTTTTTAAACAGTAATTTATTAAACATGTAAGAGAGAATCATCAGTAACCCTCAAGAGTAAATCTAACACAGAAGCAGGAAATGGTCAAAGGGAAAGTTCCCAAACTAAATTATCTATCAAACAGGGAACTTTAAAGATATTAAAATGCTTGATAACTACAAAACGCAAACAATATTTATCAACAAATCAACAGAAGAAATCAAATATGTGTTACAGCCATGATTCAGCAAAGTGGCACTTGGAACTGAGCCAGATGACCAGGAAAGGTGTTGAGAACCTTGAACAAATCGAGGCATCAAAACCAGGATCCAAAGCCGAAACGAAAACCAGTCTTCAGAGTCGAGAGATTCAGATTCCAAGTTAAAAACTGAGCTAAAACAAAAGCAAACAAGGTTTTTAGAAATTTTATCCTTAAATTAGGGATGTGTTGATGGCATAGTACAGCACGACTACTGGTGCCACACCTCGCTCACGAGTCCTCACCTCAGTCAACAGGACTTTGAAATGTTGATGCTCATTTCCAAAAGTTAACACAGCTTAAACTAAAATGTAATTAGAAACAGAAGGCAAATTTGAAGTCTCAGATGTTAAAAACCAGTTAAAAAATATGAACAGACCTGGAAAAACAAATTTATGAATCCTGAAAATATATGAACAAAATGACCACTATCTTAATATCTACATGACCTGTAGAGTAGATTGAGTCAGAAAACTATTTAAATGAATGATAAATATTAAATTAGGTACATGCCACAACTTTTATTCTAAGCTTAATGAAAGATTTAAACATAAAATAATTGTTAACTTTTAACAGTATTAAAACGGTCTAAGACCCCAAACAAACAAGCTCTGACTTGAAAAAAACAGAAGACCATGAGGTGAATCATAGTCAAAACCCAGAAATAAGTTCATTACCGAATCAATGTTAAATCTGTTTCCAAAGACAATTTGAAGAGAAAGAAGGTAGACAATGTGAAAAAATAAAGATTTGAAAAAACAGAATTCAAAATGAAATGTGCAAAAATCTCTTTGTTTCTGTCTTTAACCATGGATAGTAAACGACCTGTTGTACTACTGCTTAAGGCCTCACGCCAATGACATCAGCTGCAGCAACATTCAAAACCACACCCCCTCCTAACCCAGGACCAGGGGCAGTGAGTTAACGATGGGTCTCTTAACATACAGCAGCCAAAAACCAAATCAAATGCTGTTGCAGTAGTATAACAATACTAGCAAAATAAATAATACCATTTTCTAGACAGTATGCAGACTTAAAATAGTAGAGTAGTAGGAAATGTTGCTTGGTATTAAAAAAAAAAAAAAAAAACTAAACTAAACACACTAATGCATTTTGCAGGGGAAAATTTATTATACTTGTAATAAATGTTTTAAAGTATACCACTTGTAATTTGGATAATACAGCAAGCATATGTCAAAGGGAAAGGGCTATGACCATCTGGAGTCTTTTATAGTCCCCTCTGTTAACTGCAGTACCTGAGTGTCTCAATTTAGGAGGTCCCATTCATATAGATATAGAATATAATGGAAGGCAAGGGATTTGAAAACAATAAGGATGAAGTGATCCACAGATCAGTTTTTATCCCTCCATATCAGAGAATGTCCACTTCCATTGGCTCAAAACACCACTCACATCTACAGTTATTCCCAGTTTCTAATAAAAATGAACAGGGTCAGATCCCTAGGGTGGTAGTAAGTATCGCGATCGTGTCTGAGAGAATAAAAGTGAAAAAAGAAAAGGTAACTTTTACAAGTCTTATAAATGTACACTGTCTGTTATAGATGCAAACCAAATGTATGTGTGTACTGTATAATATTAACAATAAGAGCAGCTTACTACTGAAAATGGCAAATATAGGAGATAGTCTGGATCGAACCAGGGACTGTTGATGACAAGTCAGCAATTCTTACTGCTACGCCACAGAAGCTGTTGTACCGTCCTTGAACCTTTTGTGAAAGTGCTTATTTGATCTTTGGGCTTCAGGCCTCACACATTACATAGTTTATGCCAACATTTTGTCATTTACTACTAAAATATGAAAAACGTTTCTGTTTTAACAATGTGTTTGCACAGATTATTGTAGAAACGGAACACACATGAAATGCATGTGTTCCAAATAACGATCTATTATTTCCACTCTAAAACTGCAGCACTTCACTCCCAGATAATCAAAGCATGAGCTGGGAGAACTTTGTGCAAGTTCTGCAGCAGTGGGGGAATGGAATAGCAGGCTGCTTGTCTTTGTCGACACATTTACAGGACAGAAGACGCTGACGCAGAGGTGCGATGGGATTTAAGGTGGGCCGGATCTACGAGTTTTTTCGTATGCTCTGGTATTTCTAGTGTTAACAGCGGTAGTGCTTAAAAGACAACAAATTCAAGTCACTTTAAACCCGAAGATTCAAGTAAGTAATGCAAGTTGGCAATAAACCAGTAAATTCTGTATACCCCATGATATTTTCTTTGTGGTACAGATATAGAAAAACCTGTTTTACCAGTATGCTACGAAATTTGCAAATAAAAACGTCTATCACAAAACATGCAAGTCCTATGCATGTCAAAGGAAATGGAGCACTATGATTCTGTGTCAGTGTATTAGTACCTTAAAGGTAGTGTGTTTGTGTGCAGACTTGCATGTGAACTGTGTATAATAAGTGAGTCCACTCTTTTAATAATATCACCCAGAACTGTGAGGTTCAATCTGATTGATGAGTTGATGCAAACAAGAAAAGAGGACTGGATAAAGCCATGTTCTGTGCTTGTTGTGTTGCTCGATTTTTCCAAGTGTTCAAGTCCCGAACAGATCCAAAAATAGAGGTGGAAGTTCTAGAAAAAAATGCACACACATCCTGGCACCCACAGAGGGTTATGAAGAGTCTTTATAAAATAAAAGATTTATTCTTAACAAAACCACTAAAATGACATGAAGCTGGTGAATCCATTTGAGTAGCAACAAGCATCTCTGTAGATAAGCCTATATGCCCTGTTAATACATTTGTTATTTGTTAAAAAAAATGTTTGTCTAAGAAGAATTATACTGGTATCTGCTGAAGCCATCAGAATTTTTAATTATACCTTGACATGGATTTTTGACCATACTGCTCACTCCTAAGAAATAATGATAAAAATGTATTCCTTTATAACAGATACATGTTATATAAAAAAAAATCTGACTGAAGCAGCACTAATCACAACTTAATCATGAAGCTGAACAGCAAGCAAAACGCGCAACACTGTTGAAAAAAGAGAGAGTTTAAACTGTCATGAAGAAAAACAAGCAGAAGCATGAAATCTAGTCCATGTCAAAAATGTGCAGAACACAAAAACTAGAATTGGAATGATGGAGAGTTTGACTTTCCAAACAGTTACAAGCACTCAAGATATTGCTAGGCTTCGGCCTATTTGTTCAAAAAATATATTGTAGTTACAAACATTTTAGATAACAAGAGTTTGAGAAACAGTTAATTAAAAGTAAATTAAAAGTTGATTACAACTTTTAAAGTACAGTTATCCATTGTAATTCACAGGGATTATGGGTGCAGGACCCATGCAAATGCGAAAATCTACGAATATGTTTTGGGCACAGGATTATTATATAATATAAATTTACTGCACTAAATAAGTTGTAAGAACTGGGAGATACTGTAGAATCATTTTGGCGCAAATAGAATTACGTGTGCGACGCTGGCTGCCAAGACAAAGTTTCATGGCATCCCCCAGACAAAGTGTACAATTTGATAGTTGTTTATTGAACTTAACTTTTTATAAAATTTCAACTATAATATATTTATGTGCATATTTATATTAGTAAGTGGCAAAAATGATTAATATTACGGATAAAAAAAATAAATCCAACAAAACAACAAATCCTCTCGACACAGTTCAGAGTTTGGCAGGCACTGATGATGGTGATGTAGTTATGAAATTAAATCATCTTTGAAGAGCCTCCTGGAAGTTACGTAAACTTTTGTCATACTGTATAATATATACACTGTACATATACAGTGTATATGCTGATGTAAGTGAAAATGTGTAGAAGGTGGAAGCACTTCATAGACAAAGATATTTGCCAACTCAGATGTACAAGCAGGCACAGGACAAGCACATAAATTCAGACAAAACTAATGGGTATAATTATAATTTGACTGTGCAGTGAAGCAATGAAACAAAAAGATACCACCGATTACTATCCTGCTGGCTTCTTATGGCTCACTTTTAAACTTGCCGCACTCCCCTTTCACCCAGCAGCCTTGGCGGCAACCACTAAAGCTCCTTAATGATGCAGTACTCCTTGAGCTGCTAGGATTTGTACTCCATTTAAGAAGAGCTGCTACAGGGTCATCTGTGGTTTTTCACAATATGTCACAAAATTGGCAAAATAATTTTCATTATTGATGACAAACCCACAATGAGGCAGATCTGCAAATCGTAACTCTTTGAATTACAAGGGCTGACCTGTTTATGCCTAAGATGTTAACATTAAAATTACTTTAAGTTAATTAATATAGACGGTAAAGATGTCCATAATTTAAATGCTTTTCTGGTTTTTAAGAGGTTTAGGATGGTACATAATAGTTTAAAATTGAAATAAAAATTAATTAAAAGGAATGGCGTGTCTGAGTGAATGCTTGTGTAATGAAATTTGCCCATAAGTATACTTACCTCATGGACTTCTATTTGACATTAATGTAAATAAAAACATCCTTACATCTTTACATTGTGTGATAGTGTAGTAGCACGTTTTATAATAAAAATAATTGTGCACCAAAATATGATACAAGTGGCACAAGTATAAAATAAATGCACTAAATATTACTCCATTCAAAAATTACAATTTGTAATATGTTACTTACTCTATGTAGTTTGTAGTGATGAGAGAGAAAAAATTTTAATCTCCTCATTTCATCCACGTTTGAGAGAAAAAATTTTTTATCATAGGATAGAAGCCAGTGGTGATCAGTACTGTGCAGCAACAAATAGAAAATATATTAAACAAAAGACTTTTAAGTGACATGATTTTATTCAAAAATGCACTAAAAATAAAAAATAATATTAAATAATAATATAATATATAATAAGATTTTGTTGATCACATATAAAATTGTAGGGTGTCCATAAAAGAACTACATTAATTCAATTAAAATGCATAAATACCAGCTTAACTATGGAAAGAAAATGACACATCATATAAAAATTGATTAAAGTATGTAGGATAATGGTTATAACTGAAGAAAGTTTCAAATTGTAAGTTGTTTTTTTAGAACCATTTAAGGAATCTATGCATTTGAATTGAATTAAATTAATTCTTTCATGGGCGCCCCATGATTTTATTTTTAGCCACATATCAAGTCAAGTCATGTCAAGTTGGGGAGCATGCACTGGTACAGTGTGTTGCCGCACCCACTACATAACGAAACAACTTGGGATCCCGGTTGGCAACCCCCAGGCAGACACGTGGTCCAGTCCCACCCTCCGGAAATTACCCTCTGTCTGTCGCAGCCAGGTGTTACGTGGGTGACCCCTTGGCCTGGTCCAGCCACTCGATTCCCCAACAATGAGGATCTTACAAGAGCTGGATCACCCTCTGGGAAACACGGCACATGGCCGTAGTGCCGCAACTGACGCTCCCTCACAATGCAGGTAATGTGCCTCATTCGGGACTCCATGAGCAACACAAAGTCAAACCAGCGGTACCCAAGGATTTTCTGGAGAGAAACAGTACCAAAGGAGTCCATGTCTCGCAACCATATAGCAAGACAGGAAGCACCAGGATTCTAAAGACTTGGACCTTCGTCCTTTTGCATAGATATCGGGAGTGCCACACACCTCTTTCCAGTGACCTCAGTGCCCCCCATGCTCTCCCATTCTGTCTACTGACTTCATAGGAAGAGTCACCAGAGAGGTGAATGTCACTGCCAAGGTAAGTAAACCTCTCGACAAGGTCGACACTCTCTCAGCAGACAGACACACTGCTGATGGCTGTGCCCAAGAGGTCATTAAAGGCCCGGATCTTGGTTTTTATCCAGGACACTCACAAGCCCAGACACCCAGAGCCTCCATTGACTCGGTAAAGATCACAGCATCGTCAGCAAAGTCAAGATCAGTGAATTTTTCTTCAACAACAGATGCCCCATGGCCTTGCCCAACACTCAGTCCATGCACGCATTGAACAGAGTAGGAATAAGGACACACCCCTGACGCACCCCAGAATTAACTGGGAAAAACTCAGAGGTTCTGCCTCCACTCTACACAGCACTCACAGTACCAGTGTACAGACTGACCATGATATCTGGCAACCTCGAGGGGATCCTGCGAACCCTCAGGATGTCCCACAGGGCAGCTTGATCAACTGAGTCGAACGCTTTATGAAAATCGACAAAGGCTGCAAAGAAACTGCCAATATTCGCGTTTGCGCTCCACGAGAACCCTCAGTGCCAGGATGCAGTCGATGGTAGACTTCTTACGCGTAAAACCAGACTGCTCCAGTCGCTGGTAGGTGAGCAGGTGATCACGGATCCTATTGAGGACGACCCTAGCAAGGACCTTACCGCCTGTAGTTGTTGCAATCCAGGCGATCACCCTTCCCTTTCCAGATAGGGACGTCAAGTCCCGTTTTCCAGTCAGTTGGGATGATGCCAGTCTCCCAAATGGAAGCAAAGATTGCTTGCAATGCCAGGAAGACAGCCTTACCACCAGCCTGGAGCCAGGCTGTTTCTAATGTGTCTGCATGCAGTTTGTGTGAGGAACTTGCAGATTTGGGTACGAGTGCCAATCCTAATGTGATGTGGGAGACCTTCCGTGACAAGACCCTGAAGGTTGCTGATGGTTGTGTTGGTGTTACCAGTGTTCCCAGAAGGAGGTGTATCATCTCGCAGGGCACCCTGGATATCATCAAGAGGAGTCACAGCGCACGGTTCAATGGCAACTTTGGTCTGTACCAGGAACTGAGAAGAATGGCTGCAAGGGCTCTGAGGGCAGATAAAGAGGCGTTTGTGAGAGGAATCTGTGAGCAAGTGACACACCATCTGTGGTCTAGCGACCCACGTCCTGCTTACAGAGGAATCGAAGCATTATGCACATCTGAATCTGTTCCTCAGAGAGTCACAGTCAGGGCGGCTGATGGAACGGTCCTTACGGATGACACTGTAGTTATGACCCGCCAGGCTGGCTACTTTGAGCAGTTGTTCAAAGCCGATCCTCCGGCTAGGATGTTGGATATCTCTGGGTCCACGGTTCTTGAGACTGATCCTCCAATTAGCTGTGAACCACCCAATCTCACTGAGGAGAGGAAAGGCTGCAGGGATCTGTGGTATCCGGGGTGAAAACTTAGTCACATATGACCAACAAAATTTTAGTACAAGAAAAACATTTTTTACTTTTTAATGCATTTTTGAATAAAGTCTTGTCACTTACAAACCTTTTTTTATATATATATTGTAGCCACCCTAATGCCGCAGAATCCTCAGGCACATTACAAAAACCTTGACTACAGTGGGAAGGTGATTTGACAGAAATGACATTAGTGACAGAGTGGAATCGAACCTACGATCTTAAAGTGAAACATTTCATTCATTCAGGTTTCTTTCTTATTTCAGAAAATCCTGGAAATGTGTGTTTGTCTTTTTGGAGAATTGAACCTTCAGTCTTACTTAGTAAAGCCCAACACTTTATCCACTGAGCCAATATTGGCAAATCACTGGAATGAGTATTTGACCAAATGTGTATATACTGTAAGTGATGAAAAATTGGTAAAGTTAAAAAGAAATCAGTTTGTCTACATTGGTCTCGAACCTTTGAGTATTTCATTGAATGTCCAGCACGCTAACCACTTGACCAACATTGTTAATTTTTCATGTATATAAATGTGTTGACTAAAAGCACTATATATGTGTGTAATCGCTAATAATATAATACATGGAAATGAGAACATTAAATTTGATGTAATTAACGTACAGATCCGGGGTCAAAACGGATGAAATATTGTATTGTCACCAGAGGTCAGCATGCATGCAATGTCTGAAAGAATTCGGTTCAGTAAAAGTGGGTAAAAAATTGAGTGCAAAATTTGACACAGACAGAAAGGGCTAATTGAATAAAAACGTGTAATAATAATAATGAAAAAGAAATCTCACATTACTCATGTTGCATAATCCATGTGTCAGTTATCCATTCATATGCACAAACTGTGCCAAGTGCATGCTTTTTTGCTAAAATATGGCTTAATAGTTGCTTCTGGAATTATCAGCACACATCATTATCAGGAAACCTAAAGCCTCATAAGATTCACTTTTTGATCTGAAGAAAGGACTTTTGACCAATGAATGAAAAATACATCTGATTTAGGGAGATCTATGATTGTGAAGTTGTGAAAATGTTTTGTCATAAAAACAGCCCTAATAGTGACTGGGCCAGGACTTGTCACCACTTGTATGAGGCATCAGTGCATCTCCTGCATAATCACACCACCTTCTTTATACATTAACATATCATTCTTAATCAAATTCAGAGTTGTGGTGGGCCGAATCCTATCCTGAAAGCATCAGGCACAAGTAAGGAACAGACCCTGAATAGGGTGCTATGCAGGGCCAAGTTAGCATCACTAAGCAAACCAACACTCACGAAGCTTTTGAGGAAAGTCCTAAATATAAGTTTGTATTTGTAAATCCTCTTATGCTGTAATTTGACACCAGGGTACAACTTTCCTTGAGCTGCAGGTTGCAGTTGGACAAAGGGCCTGTCCCTGTCCTTACTTCTGTCAAAAAGGGGCAGAATCAAAATGAACTCTTAGCGTGGAAGTTTGGCTCTAACAGGTGGCAATGACACACTGACCGATTTGGCACTGGCCCTTACATAGCAGCGTGTAATTCAAAAAGGCCACAGCTGTTGTTTTAACTGCATTATAATTAAAAGGCTGAAGGACCTCATGAGTGTAGCAAGAGTAGCAGGTTGGGCATAATGTGGAGATGATTTATTAACTTAATGTCATGACTCTTGTGCCCTTGGTGGGGTGGAAATTTTTATGACTTGGGAGGGGAGCGGCCTTCAGCCAAAGCAAAACTCATCCATTTGGTCCAGGCAGGCTATTCTGTAACGTTATTCTTGTTTGCTCACCGAAGCCTTATAGACAAAACAGATTGTTGTGTGCCACATACACTGATATGCCTGAGACATTTGTTTTACTAATTTGAATTACGTAGTGACTGAGAAAAGCCCTGTAGGATAATAAAACAAATGAAGAAAAATTAAAAACACTGCTTTTGTTGTCTGTGCACCTGCATTATGGTATTATGTGGGTTTATTGTCAGTGTATTTTCAAAACTTTAGTGAAAGGTTTATTATCTACAATGAAGGCTATAATAGCTAATAATAGCATATAATTCTCAAGCCCACTTCGTCCAGTTCAGGATCATGAGGGGCTGGAGCCTATCCCAACATTACTGAAGTACAAGGCATCACTCATCCCTGGACCGACGGTCACAAACGCAGGTCTGTGTTGAATGGCCAATCCACCTTACAGACACATCTTTGAGATGTGGGAGGAAAACTGGAGACCACCTGGAAAAAGAGTCAGAGGGAGAACATGGCAGCTCAACACTGGAAATTAAATGTAAAGTAAATGTATGGTAGGAAGTAGAAACCTTAGGTTTAATTACACATCAGGAGGCCTGAATCTTGAAGGTATGCCATATGAGAATGGCCGAGGAGTCACAGAGGACATCCAGAGAGTGGACAGAAGTAATAAACAAGGCTTACAGAATGTTAGGTTATACTGGAGAGCGTGATGTGTGGAGTACAAGTTCAGGTAGGCTGACATGTGTGTTGGGGGTGCAAAAAAACTTTTTTTTATAACACTTACAGCAGTTCCCTTTTAGTCCCCTTCAAAATACTCTGCTTTGAAAGCAATACACTTGTTCCAGAGCTTCTCCCATTCCTGTTAATATTTCCTGTTCTCATTTTGTTTTTAAAGTGTCCATAGCTTCCTGTTTTTTTTTTCCTATATTTTTAACATGGTGGCAAATCTTTTTCCCAGCGGTTTCGGTTTTTATTACAGGAATAAGAAAAAGTTGCAGGGAACAGGAGATGGCAAATCCGGGGGGTGTTAAGCAACAACCGCATTGTTTTTGATAAAATACTCGTTGACTGAAAATGCAGTGTGTGCTCTATCATGGTGTAAAGTCCACTTTTCAGCACAGCACTTCTCTGGATGTGTTTTTTTTTTTTCCTGATACTTTCCAATTGACACCTCAGCTGTTCATTGTGATGTCGCAGATTAGCAGTCTGTCCACAGGGAACAAGCTCTTTACGAACAAATCTGTCGATGACAAAGCATACGATCATCAGTGTCTCTGGAAAATTTGGCATAGTGGCTTGGAAAAAAAATCACCCAAGTCACATGAATGATTAAGGAATAAAAACCAAAAATACGCTCTCGATCAGCTCAGCACAATGCCACTCGCCATACTGATTAGCCAGACTTGTAGCATACGGTACCTAGTGGCCTGTTCAAGAGCAACACTCTACTCCTGTGCTATTGACCTATTCCGGGAATTTTTGGGCTCCGCTCATATGTGTGTGTGTGGATATAATAATATACTGTATGTATAGTAAGAGTATAAAATAGATATATGCACACACACACAAAAGGAGTGGTTTCATCATAGAAATTAAAACATGGAGGGGACTGAGTATAGGGACGGCACCAATGTAGAGAATAAACTACAAACGTTTTTCAACAGCTGTTATGCCTATGCCTAAGGTGTTGGGTGAGGTGGTCTGCCCACTGCTCCATTGCTAAAAAGCATTCCCTTAACCTCCTGTTTCTGTCTAGCCGAGCCTCTTTTCTTCTGTTGTGCCATTGAATTCTTATGGGTGATTCATAATTCTGCTATTCTGAAGTAAACATTGAGCAGATTGAGGAAAGCCTTGCCGAGAAAGTTAGAAAATATTCACAGTTATGTGATACCTCATCACAACAATACAAAGACAATTAGATGGTAGCCAGCAAGTATTATCTAACATCAGTTTGGAAGTCAGCAAATATATGAAAAACTTGAAAAATGAGAGGAACAAATAAGTTCCCCTATCGAAGAAAATGAGTAGGAAAAGCAGCAGTGATCCCGGGGCATAAAAGCTGCTGGCATTTTATTAGGTCTTGTGCACTACGAACATCACCAACTACCGTTCAGGTATAGAAATGCAAACTACTTTCAGCGGCCATAACAGGAGCAACACAGAGTAGTACAGCTCAGCCTTTACCCAAGCTCACCCTTTGACGTGTTCAGTCCCCTCTTAGTCAGAATCGAGCAGTCAGTCATAGACCAGCATTGAGCCTGTGATGTTCTGGTAGGCCTGTCTGTAATAAATGCCACCCCTCAAATGCAATTTTATAGTGTGGTTCCTAGAAGATAAAGTTACTTGCTCAAGGTCAGACTGAGAGTCCAAGTCAGAGACTGAATTCATAACCTTGTGCTTTGGCTCTGCTCTGCTTTAGAAAGACATCTCATCCTGGACGGTTTCCTGCCAATACTACTGAGCTCAGTGAGCAGATTATAGAAACATGAGGATGGGTGGCCTGGACCCTTAATGTGTTGTACTAAAACTCAGTACTTGAATCCTGAGAGTAGCATGATATGACATGTTTTCCTCATCTCCGTTCTTCTTTACAGGCTCGATCAGTCCCTTGGAAAGCCATCACTGTTCCTGTCAACTACAGGTAATATATGACCCAGTCATGTCCAGACCCAAGATTGCTATAATTTACATATATATATATATATATATATATATATATATATATATATATATATATTTACAGAAGCTCATTAAATACATAAACAGGTAGATAAGTAAGTAAATAAATAAATATACACACACCTTGGTCTGAGCACACTTCAGAATGACTATAAAGCAAGAAAATAAAAGAAAGGAAATTTGTGACTTGGCAACAATTAAAGTGTTGTCCAGTTTAAAGATGGATGCATAGATCAGTGGTGGGCAGATTCAGTCCTGGAGGGCCGCAGTGGCTGCAGGTTTTTGTTCCAACCCAGTTGCTTAATTAAAAACCAATCCTTGTCAATTATTTAATTGCATAGCTTGCTAGTGCTTTAACTCTGCCATGTCAGGTCATTCTCATATCCTAGATTTATTTTTCTCTCTAAGGATATCATCCAAATGATTTGAAGTCTAAAACAGATGAGTAATTCTCAGTGCTTCACTTTTTTCTCTTCACTTTCCTTCCAAGTATTTAATTAAACCAAGTAGTGCGTGATAAATACACACAGGTGTAAATAAAAACAAGCTAAATGGAGAAATGCTGGTCTCTTTTGTCATTTGCATGTTACTGCTAATAAGAAGCAATTAAAAACCAAGAATACAGCTGTTTAAGACTAAAATAAGCAATAAGGGTTCAAAATCTTAATGAGCGAGACAACTAAAGTGAAGCAGAAGTGTTACTTGAGCAATAAGGGCTTCTTATTAAGCAATTGGGTTGAAGCAAAAACCTGCAGCCACTGCGGCCCTCCAGGACTGAATCTGCCCACCCCTGGCATAGATAGATAGATAGATGTGAAAGGACTATATTATAGATAAACAGATCGATAAAGTATATAAAAGGTGGTATACCTTGATTTTTCCCATTTGCCTGCCACTCACTTCTATTCTCCGTTATGTGCTACCAGTGAACTTTTTGGGATTAGCCGTTTAGATGTTTTATCCTTTAGGTGTGGTTACTCCACTCTTGTAGAATGAAGATGTCCACTTTACAGACGAGAGGGGGCTATTATACACACCAAGCTCATTAGCTTAGCTAGTGTTCAGGGTGACCTAGCAGGCATTTGTTCACCAAGTCCTTGGCTTAAATGTTGTCTTTATGAACAATTTAATGCTTACTTTTGTGATTGATTGCTAACTTGATTTCTGTTTTTTTCCCTCCGCTCTCTCTTTCGTGTAGAAAAAAATAAGGACCGAGGCACAAACAGTATTGGAGCGCGGCTCAACAGGGTGGAGGATAAGGTAAGAAGTTGCTGTCTATGTAATATTTTTTGAATTCATTGCAAAGTGACCAGCGCCTTCTTTCACTTGTGTTTAAATCTCGAGTTTGACTTTCCTGTGGTTTTTTGCTCTAAGCTTCTGAGAGGCCCTTGTTTGTATTTTTTTATTTCCGTTGCCGGCACCGGGAGGCACTCCTGGGATTTTTTTTTTTCTATTTTGTTTTCTGGTTGTCAGTCTCACAACGCAAACAGCAAGAGGCGACCGCGTGATTCATTGTAAGCCCAGTCAGACAGCTTCAAAGAAAAGGAGCCTCCTGTGATGGCCTGGGAGTCTCGTCTGCGCTGCTTCCTGGTTTGTACTTTGAGAGAGAGAGAAGACAGTCATGTCTTGTTTCCCACTCTGGGCTCTGCAGCTGTGGACTTTCATTCCAACCAGACTGTCAGTCAGTAGTCTAGAGTTCGGGGCTTTATTGCACTCCTTGAGAAGTCGATGTTACCTTTGAATCTACTTGGGATGTGCACATTACCATGTGTTGTTTTCCTTTGTCCCACGTTCCCCTTAATAAGTGTAAGTCCCTTAGCAGTAGTGGCTGTGACTACACGTTGGATTTTTCAATCTGACATAACAAAAGAACTTGAAGAACAATCCCCTTTTAATGACATTGTATTATGAATGAAGGGTGATACTTTATGGGCTATTTTGTGTTACATTTAAAATCTTCTCAATTTGTAAATGTTATGGGCTGTGTGGTTCTTAACATAAGGCTTCTATGCAAGGGATGAATTGGGCTGGAAGTCGTGGAGCTGCTCAGTATATCCTGCTGCACACGTCAGCAATCAGTTGTCATGAATGTGAGGTTCTGGATTGTGCAGAATAAATTTTTGTTTATTTTCATGGAATTCAGTATTAGTTTCAACATTGTTGATACATTTTACGGTTATTATGGTGACTTCATAGTGCTGCTTTTTGTGTTCATTTTTTCCCCACAATCATCTTGATTTTGTATCCATTTACGTTTATTTTCTTAACAGAAGTTTTTTTTATCCAAAGTGATTTACAACAGAGGTCAGCATAATTGAGTAAACATTGGTCAGGGACTGTTTGGGAACAAGTGTTACCGAATGTGGGTACAAAACTGATCATCACAAGGAGAAGAGCTCAGAACAAAATACAAGAGAGTTACAATTCCTAGATGATAAAAACCTAACAGCTAATGTCAGTGAGACAGAAATTCACCAAACAAGTGAGCCTTCAAACGTTTTTTAAACCACACTAAGGGACTCAGCATTTCAGATAAAAGTGGGCAGCTCATTCTACCGGCTAGGAGTTACACATGATAAGAGTCTGTACTGAGATATGATGCCAAGCAGAGGTGGCATCAGCAGACCTGAGTCGGTGAGAGACCGCATAGAACCTCACTTTTGTCTCCATATACACTGGTGCTGACCTTTTGCATTAAGGTTGGGATTAATAAAGTATCTATCTATCTATCTATCTATCTAAGGATTTAAACTTAATGAGTGCTGCTACAGGGAGCCAGTATACTAATCTGAAAAGAGGACTGACATGTGCCCACTTTCACTGGTTGAACACGAGATGTGCTGCTACATTTTGAATCATCTGCAGTAGCTTGGTGACACATTCCAGTGTTCCTACCAGCAGAGAGTTGCAGTGGTCCAGACATGACAAGACCAAGAGGTGTGCTGCATGTTCTGTAGATATTGTCTGATTTTTCAGATGATGTTAATCTCTTAGACTGAGAGACCATTATAACAAACTCAGTGAAGGAAAAATGGTCATCGATCACCACTCCAAGGTTGCATACCGACTTGGTGGGTGTTAGCTTATAATGAGCCAAGCTGAATAGATGTGTGAACTGGTAAAACACAAAGGTCCCTCTTTGCCAGGCTGAGCTGGAAGATGGTGTTCCTTCATCCAAGTTTCAATATCACTGAGACATGCAGAGATTCCAGTTGATACCAAGTGTTCCTCTGGAAGAAGCGGCCAGTACAGGTGCATATCATCGACATAGCACTGAAAAGAGAAACCATGAGACTTGATGATAGGGCCAAGATAATGTATAGGGAGAGGAGAGGAGATGGCCCCGCACCAGTCCTTGGGGCACCTCATGCTGGCTTGGTGTACCCTTAACATCTCCCAACGCCAGGACACATGGTAGGATCTGCTAAAGCAATAACACGTAAACCACTGAGGACAGCCCCAGTGATGCCAAGGTGAGACAAGGTGGCAAGGATTTACACTTGAATTTTCTCTTGCTTCTTGCTCACCTTTATTTTGGGGTTGCATTTTTCTGTGATCAACACTGTTTTGTATTTCCCTACGTGTTTTCAGCCATGTTGTTGGTAATGGACCCATTGTTCCAACCATATGATTGTAAAGTCAGGACACTTGATGGTGTCATGTTGCTGCTGTTTAAGACAGTGGCTCATCCTGATGACCTTTTTGAGTATAAAACAAAATACTGTTCGTGTGGTAGTGTAGCTAGGCCTAAAGATTCCGAGTTGCATTTGGATTTTTTTTTTTACTTTAATTTTTGGAATGTGTTTTGGTGAGGTGTTTGGTACTGTTATGATTCTGAGGTTTTGGTACTTTCATTTTCTACATTTACATTTTCTTTCATTTTGATTTGGAGCTTTTCAAAATCAGTACAATTTGGAGCTTACTGTATTGTTGTTTACGTGTTGATTGGCTCTTTTGTTATCCGTCTCTTTCTATGGGTATCAGTGTTTTATGTTTTTGTTGTTGGTAACAACCTCCTGTTGCTATTTTGTGGCATGTTTGATGTTGGAAAGACACTGGTATACAAGTGGGCAGTGCATTATCTTAAATGTCCATATTTATGATTAGTTCTAAAAACATAAAATCTTTCTAGGGTGCCAGGTAATGTCTCATGTTTCTGAGTTCACGTTAGCCTAGTGTATTGGGTTTTGGCAAATCAATCTTTAGACGTCTCAGTTTTGGCCTCAGTTTACAGTTTATCTCTGTCATCTCCCCGACCTGTTAAAATCAGGCTTCAGGTTTCTTTTTTTTTCCACTTTAGGGATAACACATTATGACCTTGTCATCAAAAATGGACACAGGCTTCAAAAAACAACAAGCCAGACCAGTCTTTCACCTAAGACCTTGTCAGGATTTTGGGAGTTCCTCCAAACTCAACCTAAAGGTAACTGATGAGAGCAGGCTGTCAGAATTTTACAATAGAAAATATTTATTTCGCAATAATGTTCTGTAGCACAAAAGACACAGAAGGCCTATGCAAATAGGCAATCCAGTGGCAAACAAATCCAAAATACACAAATCCAGAGCAAGGTTAAAAAAAAATAATAAAAAAAGACAACACAGTGCAAAGAAGTCAAAATCTCATAAACCAACAAAAGCGTGGTAATAAAGAGAACTCACCAACACCCAGCACATACTATGAAATGCAAAGGGCTGCTTGTTTCCTCATCCTTTATGGAGTTGAGGGAGTCCCATGATGGAGATGGAAAGGCAGTCTCACCTCTGGAGGAACCTCCCACAGAATATGAGGAACAAGGAAGAATAAACATCTATACATTGAAACTAAATAATACACAAAACTGATAAAAACATAGAAAATGCAAATAACATGAACATAAGCAAGAGTATGTAACATGAACACAAAGATGTAAAAAAAAATGAATTTGAACACAAGCTGGAGAAATGAACCAAGCCTGAAAGATTACAGGTCTGACTCACCAGAATAAGCCTCAGAACAGACAGTTTAACACCAACTCAAGTGGCAGGCTTCAAACCTTCACAGGCCTGAACATGGAGCTCAGGTGTTTAAATAACTGAAGTTCACAAAAATGCAACGTAGAAAATCATAAAACCTCTGGTCTGAATAAAACAAGGTTTTCTATTATAGTTACAGATTAATTAAGAGATTCAAAAGGATTGTAAATGTAAAAGCAAGGAAATTACAGAGCAATAAAATAGGTTTTACCTAAAAGGAAACACTTGAAAGCAAACAAAACCAATAATCACTGAACCATCACAGAACCTTCAAACAAGAGCTGGAGTCAAAATCCAGGAAATCCAAAAATCAACAAGAAGCACAATCAAAATAATTAGGAACAATCCTTAATGCCGAAGCAGCTATTTCATCTACGGCTTTCCTTAAACAGCAGTGGTGGGGCAAGGCCTCAGCTGCAGCATTAGGTGGCCTCACCCCTCTGGGCTCAACATTCAAGACACAAGAAACATAAATTAAGGGAGAAGTCACCAATAAAAAAATTCAAAAATGCAAAATTATCAATAAACAAAATGTTCATAAAGTTTTCAACATAAAATCAATAATATTTCAAAAATAATGTTTGAAAGCCTACCAGGAGGCTACAAGATAAATGAAAATAATTATAAAAACTGCTGCAGAATTCACAAATTACCAAAAGTCAAGTTATAGCAGGTCTGTCAAACTTCTCTTTTTAAAGTGGACCGCTTTATCAATATTTGTTAGAATCGCGTGTGGGATGCAGTGTGACAGCTGTGAGACCTCTGGATCTGGCAAAGGAGGGAGAGAGCACCACAGAGAGCTGCCTGTCATGTATATCAAGTCCACCTGCAAAAGACCAACACTGAGAGGGATAAACGAGTGACTGTGGGAGCAGGGTGGGACTCGTGGGAGACTTTTCTTTTCAAGGGGTTGGCAGGAATGATGGTGAGAATGTCAGCTGGATTAAAACAGTATTCAGTCCAGGTGATTTTTGTTAGTCTGACGAGAAAAGGATGCTGGGGTTGTTGAGAACTGCGTTGTGGTGCAGAAACTGTAGTGAGTTTAAATGTTGAAAGTGAACAGGGATATAGTGGCAACGGGACCTGGGGCTGGACTCCAGCCACAAGACTGTAAGGACACGAGCAAGCTACGAAACGGATAAAAGTTCTGGACAATGCTTCAGTAGCACAAATGTCCCTCACATCTAGAACAAGGAGGGGGTTATCATTTGGTGTAACTAGTTTCCAGTTCAGTTGCTGTTCTGTTCTTTTTGTATTGTTAAATAAAACACTTTCTATGACCACTTTCTGGTTCTGCTACACATTCTTCCCAAATCCAGTACTGGGTGACTTCAGTAGTTTGCAAATGGCACATAATGACTGATTTTTTTTTAAAAGACCCCCTTTAATACTAATTTGCCATATGTTGCAGCTGTAGAACTAATCTATAGTTTGAATAGGTGTGGGCTACTCGCAATGCCCCAACAACAAAAAGGGAATAGAAGGTGACACAGCCATAAAGCATCGGAGTGTTGTAGCATAATGCCAAAAATGTGATGATCTCATGAAGGAGATAATAGTTCAACTTCAAACACAACGCTGCCTCCATGGTTTCTTAAAAGCAGCACAGGTGTCATGGCTGACCGGTCTTCCACAGCTTGCCTGACTTCTGCCACCACCCTACACGATGCTTTTGTCTTTTCTCCTGTCTTGATTGTTGTGTGTGGAGAGAAAATTCTTTTGTATTTCAATTCATGTTAAACGTGGGTATGACTGGAGGAAACACTCCAGCGCTCCATCCAGAGGAACACAAAGCAATTTATATAATTTTGATAAGAAAAAATTTCTGCAGCAAGTATTTACACTTTTTTTTATTATTATTATTATTTTTTTTCAGATATACACTCAGGTTGCCTTATCCATGGCTTTGGCATCTGTGATTTTGGCCAACCGCAATTCAAAAATATTTTTAAAAAATCCAGAATGTTCTCAGAAAAGAATATTTGAAATTCCCATGTGAAGCACTGTCCACTAAATGCACACAAGAAATAACACGCACAGGGTACCCAAGCCAGCCAACCATCAGTCCTTTATGCTTTTATATAAATCCTAAGCATCCACAGTTATTGCACATCCGCAAAGGGTCCTGGAACCATAGACCTGTGAATAAGGTGAGCCGACCTGTGTCTAATAATTTTAATTTTAAAAGTATCTCTTAAGCCCAACTAACCAGTGAGAGGCTTTTGTCAACAATGGCAGGTTCAACTGGTCTTGTAACCGAGAGGAACTATGTAAGAAAGGGCAGAGCAGACTCTTCTTAATTTGGAGAGTGCACTCCTTTAATTTGGGATGTGACAACCTTCACATCTTCTACAACTCTATGATCGCCAGTGTGATTTTTCACTTTGTGGTGTACTTTTCTGGTAACATCACTTGAAGAGAGGCCTACCGAACCAACAAGCTGATTAAAAGGGCTGGTTCAGTTCTGGGAAGCACTCTTGACCCTCTGCAGGTTGTAGAGGAGTACAGTATCTTGTTTGTCTGTCTGTCTGTCTGTCTGTCTGTCTGTCTGTCTGTCTGTCTGTCTGTCTGTCTGTCTGTCTGTCTATCTATCTATCTATCTATCTATCTATCTATCTATCTATCTATCTGTCTATCTATCTATCTATCTATCTATCTATCTATCTATCTATTGTGGCAGGCGGCCACGTCCCATGCCCTGCCGGGACGCCCCTGCTACATATGTTCCGGGGGAGCAGCCATGGACATCTCACTATCTCCCCCTTAACGCTTGGTGGCAGCCTCCCTGGCTGACGATGGTGCCTCAGTTTCCCGCATGGTTTCATGGGAGGTGGAGTTCTTCACAACCCTGTGGGAATCTGGGGTGGCCGCCAGGGGGTGCTGCATGGAGCCAGGAACCCACCTGGACATCTCTGCAGCCCCACCCAGAAGTGCAATTAGCCACAGGTGATCAAGCACCTGGAGCACTTCCGGGTGGGCTATAAAAAGGTCCAACATCCACCACTCAGGGGCCAGAATTGGGAGGAAGAGGACAAGGTTGCCTGGGAGGAGTGGTGGTGCCAGAAAAAGGATTTGTGTTTGCTGCATTAAGTGCTTGTGGAACTGTGTTAGGCCTGTGGGACACGGGGAAAACGTGTTCCACAGCTGAAGAAAAAATAAAAGCCTGTGTGATTTTACACGTGCCTCTGCGTCAGTCTGTGCCGGGTCGGGCGCTCTATCTATCTATCTATCTATCTATCTATCTATCTATCTATCTATCTATCTATCTATCTATCTATCTATCTATCTATCTATCTATCTATCTATCTATCTATCTATATGAGGTCACTAAATAAGAAAAGGGTTGGAATGAAAACCTGCAGCCATTGGTGCCCTCCAGAGCCAGAGTTGGGGACCCCTGATCTACAGTATCTGTGTTTTATATAGCAACCTTCATGATCAACATCTTGCCAAGGCATCATAGTGGTGCAATAAAATTACTGTGCATATTTATACAGTGTAGACTCTAGCCAGTGAAGCAACTTTTTTTTTTTTTTAAGTGGATAGAATGAAGGATTGGCTGTTGTGAATTGTATGTATTTAGTGTCTTCCATAGTAATTTCCCACTGTCCTGTGGTTCTACCTAGGTATAATACGTTGAGTTTATTCTTACACGATGTAAGCACTGGTTAGTTAAAAGCCTCACTCAGGGTTTCAGAGTGTATTCAAAGTGAGTAATCAGTCACGTCATGTCATTTCATATGGCCTCTATCATAGCAATGCTGTCCCAAGCTCCTGTCTAGGTACAGTACATTTGTATTTATATTTCTGTAGTTGTAAGGTGTAAGCACCAGAGGTCAAGTGACTCACACAGGGTCCTACAAGGAGTCAGTGGTAGTGATTGAACCGGTAGCCTTGACAACTACTGTTCATAATTTTCGCCATTAGAAATCTCCTTGTCTATTATTTCAAAACAAATATATTTGGTATCTTTGCGACCAGCACTGCCATCATGGACTTCAGCACTCCATGGCCCTGAACTTAACTAATTGGATATGAAAATGTTTTGTTATGCTACTTAATATTTTAATCGAAAACAATAATAGCAGTATGTTAAATATTTATCAGTATAATTTTTTTCTCTTCTTTATGCAGGGAGCTGAATTTTGCCTCTCATAGAAACAGAATGAATTGCACCACAGAAACCACTTAGATGTTTGGTCACAGGAATTTCTTTAGAATGGCACTGTCATTTTTTCTGTCAGCTGTGTCACCCAAGTTCCTGTTTTGAGGTTTCTGAGTGGCCGCAATTTCAATGTCATGACTCTTTTCTGCATCATGATTAGATTCCAGGAATCTTTTCTCATAACTTCCCTCAAATTGCTGTGCTTTCACATCTTTGTCTTGAAGAAACCTTGAGATGAGCACTAAACTACAATGCCATAACAGTGAAATTATTTGAAGCCTATAGTAGAACTAGACTTAAACACAACTGGCATGTGCTTGAAAATCCTCACTGCATTCAGCCAAATCTCAGTTTTGCACCTTGTGTTGCTTTGGGTGACCTGGATTTTTCACTTTTGTGTGCTGTGTCTGTAGGTCAGCATCCCCTAGTGTCAAGGTATTTAGAAACATTACAAATATATATTTGCATAACAGACATATTTATCTAAAGTGACTTGCAAAAGAGGTCAACTTAATTAAATACACATCAGTCTGGAGCTTTACAAGGAAAGTGTTCTTTACTGAGCTTTGATGCCATGCAGAGGTGGCATTACCAGACGTTAATCGTCAGAAGTCTTGAGTGGCCAAGAAGGAGCATAGGATCTCACAGGTGTCTACTTATACATAGTTGCTGACCTGTTTGACTATTCTGTGGTCAAGCATCAAGGATTTTAACTTAATATTTGCTCCTACATGGAGCCACAGTAGTCATCTGAAAAGAGGAGTGATATATACACACCTCGGTTTGATGAACATGGGACATGTCGTTGCATTTTAAGTTTTCTACAATGGCCTGGTATCACAAGCTGGTACTCCAGCTAGTAGTCCAGATGTGAAAATGCCTGGACCAGGAGTTCTGCTGCATACCACATCATATATGGTTGATCCTGCAGATTTTATATAGAGTAAATGTACAAGATCAAAAGACAAAGTCTGCAAACCGACTTGGAATGTCTTAGCAAGAATGAGCCAAAATGCACAAAGATGGGGTGCTCAATGGATGGATGAGCTGAGACAATGATAAGGTCCGTCTTTAACCGTCTGAGCTGGAGAATGGGTGTCCCTTCATTCAGGTTGCAGTATGAGTGAGACATGCAGAGATTCTACCTGATACAGTGTGATCCTCTGGAGGGAACAACAAATAACAAAAGCTATCTGATTGGATGATAATATCCAGAAGATGGAAGACTGATAGACCACTGCAACATGATCAGTGAAGGAAAAGTTATCATCAATTAATACCCCAAGGTTGCATACTAACTTGGTGCATGTTGGCTTTTAATGAGCCAAGCTGAACAGATGTACAAGCAGGTAAAACACTAAAGTCTCTCTTTGCCAAGTCGAGGTAGAGGTGGCATTCCTTCATCCAGGTTGCAATATCACTGAGGCATTCAGAGATTCTGATGATTACTGTGTGGACCTCTGGAAGGAACGATAAGTTCAGCTTCATACCATTGATATATCAATGTTAAGAGAAACTATGGGACTGGAAGATGGTGTCTAGTAAAGTAGTGTATAGAGAAAAGAGGGGAGGACATAGCACTAATCCTTGGGGCACCCTTGTGCTTGCCTGATGCACCCTTGACATGTGCCCAAGAGGTAGGACTCAAACCACCTGAGGGCATTGCCAGTGATGTCAAGGTCAGGAATGGTGGCAAGGAAGATTTGATGGTTGTCTGTGTCAGAAGCAGAGGAGAGGTTTAGCAGAATGAGGACAGATGATTTATTGTTAGCTGTAGCCAACCATATCGTGTCACAAACGATAAGTAGAGCCATCTCGGTGGAATAGCCCCTCTTGAAGCCCGCCTGAACAACTTCCCAGAGGCAGTAAGTGGTGTGGTCTTCTGTTGTGCGCCTCTTGTTGCATTAAGCCAAAATACTTTAATTCAACAATAGGCGTGTCATGGGCCATCACATTTTCATTAACGTATGCTTTATCCAAAATGAATTACAACCCACAAGTGTGTAAGGGCAATCAGCACAATCAGAGAAAAGTGAAATGACTCACACTGGGGATAAACCCCAGGAAACCATGTCATGTTGCAGTGCAGTACCTAAGCCTCTAGACAGGACCTGTAAATCCATAGACCACACTCATAGCCCTCTAGGCCTCACTCCTAACCTTACTTATATACCTATAATTCTGTCTTACTCATTACTCTCCCACATATATCTACAACTGTTGAGGCCACACTCGTAGCTGTCAGTGTCAGACCTGTAATACACATGAGTCTTTAACTTATAGAATATCTTGTTAGAGACTTGGAAATGGTTGTACAACGTACATACATAACTGTATCGGCCACGTCTATTAGTCCCAAAGTCAACATCATCCCAGCCAGGGGCTGTTGTGACCAAGCTAGAAAAAGCCCAGTACAAAAATAGAATCAAAACTGAGCAAGAGCCCAGGGCCAAAGAGAAAATCTAATATGAATCAGTGACAAAAAGTCAATATAATCCCTGAAAACAAAAGCAAAACAGTATTTCAAAATTCAGACTTCAAAAAAAGACTCTAACCAATGTGATTATTCCTTTCTCTTGCAACAATGATATTTGCAAAGTGCAAAGATTCATTCAGGTTTTCAGATATTTTATAAAACTTGGATACAGGACCATATGTGCCACCATCATAAATAGGATCAACATCGCACACAATGCATCTTCAATTCACTTGTCTGGCTACCAAAGCTGTTTCCAAAAATAGCACTGTCTGCCCATGAATACAATAACCACAAAATGGTAGAAGTAAAAATAAACATAAAATGGGGGTGCAAAAAAAAAGAAACATAATAAAACGATGATTAATATTCAGATACTAAAATTTCCATAGCAGGTGTCCATTGTCCACGAGGATATCTCATCAAAAACTTGATTTTTGTTATATTTAGGAGTTACATAAGAAGAATATAAAAGGAGGCCTGGTCCATCACTGGCCAGTGCAGGTGGGACTCACCCAGTCCAGCTCACTCACAACCACCGACAATAGGCTTCAGCTTTACAATGTCCGCAGATGGAAATACTGGATTAGAGTTAAAAAATAAACTTAAATGCCTCACAAGAGATAGAAACAGTGAAAAATCTCAGCTTGTTATTCATAAGGAAACATGAATGATATATAATTGACAAATATTCTTCTTTTTGTGAAATAAATAAAAGGGTGCTCAGAAGATCAGAAATAAGTTGTTAAAAGCCAATAGTTAGGCCAACGAGTCTCATTATACATAAAACACAGAAGCACGATGATCACAGAAACTGGCTGCCATGTCTCACCCAGGGTCCCTCCCCTAGCTGGGGTTCATGTTCATGTTTTATGTCTTGTTTGTTCATTTCTCATTCTTTGATTTATGATGTTTATGTGCATCAGTCTTTATTTTTGCTTTTGACTATGTATATGAGCTGCCTTTGTTATGTTCCGTGCGTTTTGTGGGTGATTCCCCCAAGAGGCCAGGCCACCTCCCAATCACTGCCAGGAGCTGCTCTCCTCCATATAAATCCAGATGGTCTTTCTCAGCTGCTAGTAGTTTATTTTGAACGTGCCAGGGAGTGGTGAGCTTACTTGTGAATCACTGGATTTTCAAACTGTTTGCTCTGTTTTTGACCATGCCTTGGATTTCTTTGTTTGGGCCTCTTTTGCCTTGGATTGCCCTTGCTGGCAACACCTTTCTTCTTAGTGTGCTCTTCAGAGCTTCATGTATTTACAGTTTATTATTTTTTTTTATTTTGTGAAATAAACCTTTTTATTTTATAAAGAGTTGATGCCTGTTCTTTACTAGCCAGATTTGATGGCAATGTCCCACACTAAGAAGGAGTTTGTTGGAAGTGCTTTTACACTTGTTGGGATTTATGTGCCTTTGGACGCGTATTCTATGTCCTCACCAAAATTACAGAAAAGGCATTACTCCCCCAAAAACTCCTAGAGACCTTCAGTGAAAACACTACTGAATCCTCTTTCCAGAAAGACTATATAGCCGGGGAGGATGTTTCAGCGGTGGGGATGTCAGTCCTCGGGCTTCACTCACAAAGTATACAGTATGTAGGCAGATTTAAAAAGACAGTGCATCATTTCAATTATAACAGAAGATACATAAAAATATGACAAATAGTTCAAAATTAACAAAGAAACAACAAATAAGCCCACCTCAGGGAGAAAACCCTGGCTGTGACCCACCAGTCGACCTGTTTCTGATACTCCCATAACTCTGTAGACCACATCCATAATGGTAAAATCTTTTCCATCCTTGATGCATGCGATGTAAATGTTCACCTACTGTACACTGAGCATTCACTCATCAGTGGAAAAATCTTTGAAGGGATGGTACTGATGCCGGGATTTATCACCATACTATAGTGTTTGGTAAATTTGCCTTTTGAGCATGTATGAATCATTCAAACTATATAAAATGCAATTTAGAAGTCTACAGGCGAGCAACACAACAGGGTCCACGGAAAGCAAACCGTTATGTCCACTATGCTGGAATGTGTTTTTTCTTCCATGAAGTGTGACTAATCCGGAAAAGAAACATTCAACATCATGAAGGGTTACGTAATAATCACCAACAAAACAGAGTGCAATTAGAGTCTGTGTTTTTGAAAGTCTTTGTTTTCACCCGTCCACAATGCAATGCCAAGGAGTTCTTTTCAAAAGAATACGACTCTGGAGAAAGTTTTCAAAAGTCTCAGTTTTTAGGTATTAAAAATCTGGGGTAGTTAGGGCAAAAGTTGAGTTTTAACGTCTATATTCTTAAACAAGAAGTAGAAGTTTGGATGTAGCCTTTGATGCACCTTCATTTCTAATCTGTATTAGGATAAGAAGGAACACCCAGTCTGTCAGTGGCGGCTAAACAAGGAAGTACAGTAGCTAACCATGATAGTTGTTTTCAGCTTTGTACTTTTAAAGGAGTGTTTAAGCAAAGGGACACAGTGGTGATTGTGGTAATCAGTGTGATGGGTTGAATTCTAATCAGAATTCTTCATGCTCTACGTTCTACGTTGAATATGGAGATAAAATTTAAGGTAGCAAGTACTGTATAATGTTATGGAGGCATGGGGGCCTTCTCATATCACCTGGACTCCAGTTTGCTTCTGAGTGGTCTTTTCTCATATTTTTTTGTGTTCTCCTGGTTATTTGTGCATGTTTTCATTAGAAAGACCAGTTTGATTCTGCAAACAATAAAAAAAAAGTAGCAGATTGACCTGTCATGAGTAAGTGTGCCCACAGATGGACCAGTATCCCATCCCAGTCTGCTTACTGTTTACCACTCAGTTTTAACGACATAGGCTGCAGCTGCCCCCAAGCTCTTACCAGGAGTATGTGGGTAGAGGAGATGGCTGAATGTAAACTAAATGTGCTGTGGTTGGTGTCAGGGAATGAAATGAGCCAGCTGCTTCCTTGTTTTATGGGCAGCTGTCCAAACTCGATAAAGCTTGAGGTGCTTGTGAATAGACTTTCTTAATCCCTTACACTACATTATTGTACTTGGATATTCTGTAACTTCACACTGTCAAACATAACTATATGCTCTCAACAGCCAGTATAATGGGTAAAATTATAATGAAATAGTCCCATCATTTACCAACTTCTTTCCATGCCTTTTTACCCTTAAAACAATGTTTACTATTTTTCAATGTACATCATCAAAATTAATTTTTTCATTTGTGAACTTATTTCGCACTACGCAGCCTGACTCCATAGTTTTATGATTACATTTATTATTGCATCAGATGGTCTATATTTCTAATACCCCATCTTTTTCCATCCTAAATCTGACAGTACAGAAATAAAATTTAATGTTACGATGCAAGTTCCTGTGCCAACAGTACCATATGAGATATGAGGTGCATTACAGTGAAGCTCATAAATTCAGTCATATTATGAGATGCAACACACACAAGGGCTTTGTGACACTGAGTTATAATGGCTTGGCAGTTGGCAATGTGACCTCACAGCTCTTGAGGTCCCTAACAGGCGCTCTAATGGGATACTTTTATTTGGGACTTTTATTTTTCTGGCTTTTCTCTAGGAAGTTTCAGGTTTTTTTAAGCACCAGTTGGCATGTAGCAAAGTCAATAATATACCACGTGTAGTCTCTGAATTTATGCTTACTAACTTAACAGAGTTTCTTTACTCTAATTAATGTTGCATATAAAATACACTATAGTAATATAATAGTAGCAATTCTCAGGACCTACTTCAGCATTGTTAGAGACCCAAACCTAATGCATTATTGTACTTGTTCATGTCTTTTCAAATTAGGTTTCTGAAGTGCTCAGTCACTGAATGTCTGAACTGGGCCAAGCAAGCTTGTATAATGTATGGAAGGAGGACTTTTTTTGAACTTTTTTGGAGCCCTGCATGGTATGCTTACTTCATGGCTTCAGGGGGCAATGCGGTGTAGTGATTAACGCTTTAGAATAGAACCCCAGAGGCTGTGAGTTCAAATTCTGCTACAGACACCGTGTGACCCTGAGTAAGTCACTTCGCATGCCTGTGCTCTAATTAGAAAAACAAAAGAAATGTAACCAATCGTATCTCAGATTTCATAAGCCGCCTTCAATGAAGGTGTGAGCCAAACAAGTAAGTACTGATGTACCGTCTCTTTGTCACTCTCTCTGTGTGGATTAGGGTCTCTACCGCTGACCCTGAGATCTCAAATGGTTGCTTAGCTCACTTACAGTATTACAGGATATGGCCCAGAATGGCTGGATAGTGACAAACACCCTCAGTCTAAGCTTTATTTGTGCTTTTTTTCTTAGTTTAGGCAACACATTGGGTCATTTAAATCCTTTGTAATTTTATTTTGAAAGAAGTTTATTTTATTGAACGTCATCTTTTGGAATTGTCTTGTGCACCACCATTCTGAGCTGAAAATGTCTGCTGGTTGCTGGGGGCTTCTCCTTGGAAGCCATGGAAATCATGATGTCATACCTACCACACTTAATAACGAGGCACTAACATAGTGAACGTCCAGGCTTATAATTATAGTGGCAAAAAAAAAGAACCTGTTTTTAATTTGTGATATTTTGATACCTGCATTAATCCCTTTGTGTTTTGATTTTTTTTTATGACTTTCTGTAATGTAGTACTCAGTGTGTGTTTTGTCCCATCAGTTTTGAAACCAATTGACCATCCTTTAAATCTTGCAGTTATCTCATCCTTTCTTCTCATTTTGCAATGGTTGGGCCCAGTATAATACAAGGATCCTGCTGAAAATTAAGCAGAAATGCATGTAAAACGGAAGCCAGGAAACACTTCATCATACAAAGGGTTGTGGGTATTTGGAAGAAGCAATCAAGTCATGTAGTTGAAGTGGAAACATTGAAACAAAACTCTGCATGAGATCTCAG